>NW_028261390.1:70985631-71258131 GCF_051295495.1 Thamnophis sirtalis
TTAATTTGGGGGTCTTGGCTTTTCAGGATTATTATTGGGGAATGCAGTTGCTCTTATATACACTTAATGGGAAAACAGCGGGGAGACCGAATCTTGGATTATGATTTTTCTCCCTTTTTTTTAAAAAAAAAATGCTAACGACTGTCAGATGTTGAAATATAACTTCTTTGGGAAATAGCAAAATCAAAACGTGCGTAAGAGTTTTGTATTTTCTTAAGCACCCAAATCGAGCTGAAGACCAATGAAAACTGAAATTACCACTGGAATACAATCTTATTTTGACACATTAGTAGAACAGCTTTCAATCCCTATCCAGTAACTTCTGGTGTGTATATTTGATTTTTTTTTATGTGCTTTTAAAAAAAAAAATCCAGTATGCTAAGGTTCTTAACATTGTTGCTAAATATCTTTAGTAAAAAGCTGGAGTAATTTTTGTGGGAAAAGATAAGAACCAGTGAGTATCCATAGCTCCATGTTCATTCTATTTTTTTATTTCATATTTGCAAAGCATTTTAAAATTATGTTGCTTTTTAAGGAGTTCTATTTCTGGCTTTTCGTCTCAGAATCATTTTGGGGAGGAGTAGTATTTATACAAAAGTGTAAAACGGATTCGAGTTGAAAGCTTACCCATGCAATAAGTTGATGATTAACGGGGCCAAAGATACCCTTTTGAAAGAATAAATCTCATATTCATATTGGTAGGGCAAACTTACCTTCTAAGTTTACTAACTTTACTGGTTAAATTAAGCAACCTCCTGCAAAAATCCCATTTGTAAAATGCTTTTTTTCCCAGCTTCGGAGATGTGTTATTTCTTTCTTTCTTTTTTTAAATATATGAAGCCCTAAGCTTTATATAATACAACGACATCACCAAACTCACTTCTGTTAGGCTGCTCCATCTATCTGTCTGTGTAACAAAACGGTTTTGAAATTTCCTTCTCCTCTTTTTGACTTTTGCTTTGAATTTAAACTTTGGTGATGCCCGCCTTTTCTTCACGGGACAAAATAATCCACCTAGCCTGGTTATTATCATGCTGCTTTTCATATTTCTGTCATCTCGTGGTTTCTGTTGGCTTTGATGTGTTAAGATACCCGGTGGGAAGTGAATCAATGATGTGGACAGTTAAAAAGATTTTTGAGCAAAATCTTCCATTTCTGGTTTTATATTTCCATCATCGAACCCATCTGGATTAATAGCCTGGCCCTAAACCCTCTTTAGGGTTTAAGAGAGATTTCTGCCAATAAACTAAATTTTTTACATCAGAGGTGTCAGACTGGTGGACTTCTTCTCCCAGAATTCCCTGGCCTTCCAGGGAAGTCCAACAGTCTTCAAGTGGCCAGGTCTCAAAGCTTTCCGTCAGGGGTATCCAACCTCGGCAGCTGTTAAGACTTGCGAACTTCAGCTCCCAGAATTCCTCAGCTGCCTGGCTGGGGAATTCTGGGAGTCGAAGTCCCCAGGTCTTCGAAGTGGATGCCCCTGCTTTAACATTGTCACGTGTGAGGGTCTTCTTGTTCACAGCCTCAAATTGCTTTAGTGACCTACGGCTCAAGAAGGCCTCGTGCATCTTAGTACCCCTTTCCAGATGCTTCATTTTTTCCTGGGGTTGGCAGTTCGATCCTTGGGGGACACACGCCCCATCCAGCTAAGCAGCTGTTCCAAACCACAGGACGGCTTTTCTTTTGTCATTCCCCCCCACCCAAAAAACCCCAAACCAACCTCAATCATTGGTTCAGTTCTCCTTTGTTAAATCTTGCATGATCTCCTGTGCGATAATGTTGCTGTTTTGAATCAGGCCGAGCGTTTCGGTGCCCCCCCCCTTTTTTTTTAACACTCCTTGTTTTCCATGCTGTTGTTTACAGTGGACTAAAGAGGAGGCACACAGGGCTGTCTCGTCTGCTCCCCCAAACCTCTTTGTTCCCTTGAACACGAACCCAAAGGAGGTCCAAGAAATGCGGAACAAGGTTGGTACCAGGCGGGACACGGGTCTGGAGGTTTTGGGGAGATGCGCCGTCCGGCTCACGGCCCATCGGGGGACCCCTCCGGACAAGGGGGCAGATGGGTTGCCCAAGACTGACTGGCAGATGGGTTGCCCAAGACTGACTGGCGCTGGACATGGGGGCCCAGGAAGGCACCAGGCGCCTGGGGATTATGGTTTTGTGATCAGCACAGGCAGTCCCAGACTTAACAACAGTTCATTTGGTGACCGAAGTTACAACAGCGCTGGAAAAAGTGGTTTGCGACGACCGTTTTTCGCACGTACATTATAACTATAAAAATAAAAACGCAAACACGCATCCTTCACATGCTATATAATTGAAATTGAAAACCTGATATTGCATTAATCTTGCACTATACCATAGAATTCAACATGGTTACTGCCCTGAGATAGATCTTTGCAGCATTCCCCACAATCGGGGGACCAGACAACCGACTCACATTTATGACCGTTGCAGGGTCTCGCGGTCCCCTCTTGCGACCTGCTGACCAGCAAAGTCAACGGGGAAGCCCGATCCACTTAACAACGGGACTGCTAACTTTTATCAGCTGCGGTGATTCCCTGAACAACGGTGGCAAGAAAGCTCGTCAAAACGAGGCAAAACTCCCTTAACAAATGTTCTAGCTTAGCAGCATAAATTCTGGGCTCGGTTGTGGTCGTAAGTCGAGGACTAACCTGTATCGGAGAGGGGAGTGTTAGACTTTGGCAGCCTCAGAGTTGGGGTCGCTTCATTTGCCCGCTGGGAATGAAACAAATCGGGGTTGGACCCATTCTACATTTTTTTTCTTGTCACTGTTGTTAAGCGAATCACTGCTTCTCCATGGGCTTCTCCATTGACTTGTCGGAAAGGGGAAATCACATGAACCCCCCCTTGCAACCGTCATAAATACGAGTCAGTTGCCAGGGGCCTGAATTTTGATCACATGTCCGGTCATAAGTGTGAAAGAAACGCTCATCTCTTTTTTTCCCCCAGTGATGATGTAACTTCAAACAGTCACTAAATGAACTGTTGTATTATTTTTTATTATTTTTTATTTATTTTATTATATTTATATGCTGCCCTTTTCCCCCGAAGGGGACTCAGGGCAGCTCACAACTCAAACCAGGGAAGGGGGATACAGACAAAAAAATTAAAAAAAACAAAGCATAACAATGCATAATTTAAAAACACACAACAGTCATACCATTCGAGACGGGGGCAACAGCTCTTTAGCCCCAGGCCTGTCGGAACAGCCAGGTTTTAAGGGCTTTGCGGAAGGCCTGGAGGGTGGTGAGGGTCCGAATCTCCACGGGGAGCTCGTTCCAGAGGGCCGGAGCAGCCACAGAGAAGGCTCTCCTCCGGGTAGTCGCCAGTCGACACTGGCCGGCGGATGGAATTCGGAGGAGGCCTAATCTGTGGGATCTGATCGGTCTAGTGGAGGTAATTGGAGGTAATTGGCAGCAGGCGGTCTCTCAAGTAAGTTGAGGACTGTCTGTATCTTGACACTTGGCCTTCTCTCTTTCTTTCTCTCTTTTCTCTTTCTTTGGACAGATCAGGGAGCAGAACTTGCAAGACATTAAAACAGCCGGGCCGCAGTCGCAAGTCCTTTCCGGGGTTGTAATGGACAGGAGCCTTGTGCAGGTGAGAACACAACGCAGCTTCCGGTGCGGCTCTGCATGACCCCGTGGCCTCTTTTCCTTGCTCTCGCCTCAGGTAGCCCTCTGCACCTTAACTTTTAATAGTAGACAGAGAGTAACTCTTCGTCAGGTTAAGCGCGAGGGGCGAGCAGGGGCTGCTTTTGCCACCCCCCAGGGCACAGGTTAGGCTGTGTGGTTCTGACCCAGCTCCCCAAACGTCACAAACCCTCGGTAATCAAATCAACCATTCCTTTATTGGGAACGCTGGCAGCCCTGGCAAAAAGTTTCACCAAAGGCTAACAGGTCCGTCCAGCCGGGAGATGAATAGTTGTCTGCCACGTCTACTCATCTCCGCCCTCTTCCTTTTGATCCCCAGAGCCAGGGTGGGGCTTTGCTAGCAGCGGTGGCTCTTTCAGCCCGAGGACCGGCCCATAGATTTCCACTGCTCTCCTCTCCTCCTCTGCCTATCTGCACGTCAGGCATTGGACCCAGCTGTTCTCATCTGGGGGAACAGACCTGGGGGCTGTTAACTCGCCATCTGAGGGCTGACAGGCGGCCCAGCCTCCACCTCTCCCTCCCTCCCTCCCTCCCTCCCTCCCTCCCTCTCTCTCTTTCTCTCTTTCTCTCTCTCTTTCTCTGTCTCTCTCTGCCAGCTTTATTCCCTCTTCCCCCTCAGAGCTCCCAGGTTGCCTTGATGTCTACCCTGTCTTTCATGCCGACGCTGCCTCCTCCTTTTCCTCTGATTTGACCGATGGAGGGACTGGCGGGCGACAGGCCACAACAGTTGTTCCTGCATTCATGATGGCCTGCAGGGACCCCTTCCCCGAATGTGTATTTCTTAGTGGGGTGGTAAAAACAACCACCAACACCAACCCTGTTACCTTCTCAAAAACGAAAAGAAAATCCATCACATAACTTTGAATAGGGACGCGGTGGCTCAATGGCTAAGACGCCAAGTTTGTCGATCAGAAAGATCGGCGGTTCGAATCCCTAGCGCCGCGTAACGGGGTGAGCTCCCATGACTTGTCTCAGCTTCTGCCAACCTAGCAGTTCAAAAGCAGGTAAAAAATGCGAGTAGAAAAACAGGAACCACCTTTGGTGGGAAGGTAACAGCGTTCCGTGCACCTTCGGCGTTGAGTCATGCCGGCCACATCACCACGGAGAGGTCTTTGGACATCGCTGGCTCTTCGGCTTTGAACCGGAGATGAGCACCGCCCCCTAGAGTCGGGAACGACTAGCACATATAAGTGAGGGGAACTTTTAACTTTGAATAAACCCACACGAAGAGCTGCAGGTTGTGTCCTGGTTATTTCCAGGGTTCTTTCTAGTTGATGTCAAAGATGGCCAGGATTGATTGATTGACTGATTGATTATATTTCTATGCCGCCCTTTTCCCCGGAGGGGACTCAGGGCGGCTTACAATCCAAGTCAAGGGGGGGGGGGTACAAATAAGGGAAAGAAAAAAAAGCATAAAACAAAACAGTACCACAATTTAAAAGCACACAGCAATCATACCATTCGAGAGGGGACAAAAGCTCATTAGCCCCAGGCCTGTCGGAACAGCCAGGTTTTAAGGGCTTTGCGGAAGGCCTGAAGGGTGGTGAGGGTTCGAATCTCCACGGGGAGATCGTTCCAGAGGGCCGGAGCAGCCACCGAGAAGGCTCTCCTCCGGGTGGTCGCCAGTCGGCATTGGCCAGTGGATGGAATTCGGAGGAGGCCTAATCTGTGGGATCTAATGGGTCTTAGGGAGGTAATTGGCAGCAGGCGGTCTCTCAAGTACCCAGGTCCAATACCATGAAGGGCTTTATAAGTGACGACTAGCGCCTTGAAGCGTATCCGAAGACCAATAGGCAGCCAGTGCAGCTCGCGGAGGATAGGTGTAACGTGGGTGTACCGAGGTGCACCCACAATCGCTCGCGCGGCTGCATTCTGGACGAGCTGAAGTCTCCGAATGCTCTTCAAGGGCTGCCCTTGATAGGATTACCCCCCTAAGGCAGACTTCAGGGTTGCTTTGCATGCTCTCCTGTGGCCGCTGCTTGTGCGTTCGACACACTCTGAATGCCTTTCTGCATGCTGTCTTTTTTCTTTTTTAAGGCCATGTCATAATGCTTTGAGCCGATAATCTAAGCCCGGGTTTGGTTTGCTCTGTCTACTCAATTTCCTGTTTCAGGATGCTCCCCTCTCAGACTGTACGGAAACAATTGAAGGGCTCGACCCCACAGAGCAGGCCTTTAGTCCAGCTAAATCTGTCTCTGTTAGAAAGGTACTGACCGCTCTGTGCTTCCGCTCTCAACGCTCTCTCGCTTTTAACCTCCTTTCCCTTCCCCCTGGTTTATCGTTTCTCTTGCTTGAGGTTACAGAGGGATCCACACGTCAGATGCGAGTTTGATGTCAAGTAGGACCTCTCAGGGCTTACAACAGAGCCCCCCCCCCCCCCAATCCCCGGGAAATGGCCCACTATCGCCCCATGGTCCGTGTTCTGACGTAGGCTTCCCCCAAAAGCACGAGGCAGAATCCTGGTCCTGAGAAAACCCCTTTTACTTAAACGAAGGTGATAATCCTCCCATTCACCTTCAGCCAAGGCCTGGCAAACAGTCTTTCAAAGGAATATTTATGACCACAGACCTTATCTAGCTTGGAAAGATGCCATGTAAACATTTTCCCAAATGAGGTGCTGTGCAAGGAAAGGCTGGGCACAGAGTCTCTGAGATTCACGGACAGATCTTCACACTCCTGAAACAAACAACCTAATTGTCTCCTGCAAACTCCACTCCCCTTTCGCTCCTCTTTTATGTCCTCTGGGAGGGGCCATTCACCGTCCACCTGTGGCTTTACTCCCAAGTCAACCCTGATTTCTGAGCTGTTCTTTTCTTCTGGCAGCTCTGCGCATGCACACACTGGGAACAGGCTCCAGCTGTTCCTCTGCCTCACTGATGTCAGCTGATCACCGCCAGACGTCCTCAGCCCCCTCTCTGCCTCCGACTCCAGGACTGACCCATGTTCCTCCCCAACCTCCTCACTGTCCGACAGTGCCACAACAGTCCATTTGGAAGCAGGATGTGTGAGTGGCTGGCCTGCGCACACATGTGCATCTCAATTTATGTAAGCAGAGGACAGGTGTATACGCATGTGCACAACTCGACTTGTGCAAGCAGTTGGCCAGTCCCTCTACACACACACACACACACACACACACACACACACACACCGCTGGCCGCCAAGCCGTAAGGATTGGCTTAGAAGATTCTTTGAGTAATTTCCTTTTAAACATGTCTTACATCAGTGTAATCCCTCGAGGAGCCACCGATTTAACCAGAAATAATCCTGCTGGATGCCCAGAAGCAGGACTGTGTGTTAATTGACTGCTGGCAGTCCATTTGTGGTTACCTGAAGTAACCACACGCCATACCAATTAACCAGTGGAACAACTTGCCACCAGAAGTTGTGAATTGTCCAACACTGGAGGTTTTAAAAGAAGAGATTGGATAACCATTTGTCTGAAATTGTATAGGGCTTCCTGCCTGAGCAAGGGGTTGGACTAGAAGACCTCCGAGGCCCCTTCCAACTCTGTTATTCTGGTTGCTGTCCTAGCTGTGGCAGCCGCAGAAGCTAGTACTACCCGGGTAAACGAACAGGAGGAGCAAACAGAAGTGGGGCCTAGGAAGCCAAAGGGGAGACCTCGTTGTTGGTCAACTCATAACTTGAGGAACTTGTGGATGGGGAAACTGTTGCCCTCAAAATCACTGCGTGGCACAACCTAGAATCATTCAGGAAGTCACCCCCATCTCGTGGAGAATGTCAGGGATCCGTAGAGCTCTCCTGGCTGGCCCATGTTCCTCCCCAACCTCCTCGCTGTCCGACTCTGCTGCCAGCTGTGGCAGGCCACAACGGTGAACCGGTCCTAAACCCACAACATGGCTTCTGGCGGTTTTGCTAGGAAGAATCTCAAAAGATGCCCGAGTTGAGTGGTTTCCGCACCCTGGGAAGATAACGTAGAGTTTCTTGCCAAATTTCGCAAAATAAACAACAACAACACCCGGCTGTGGTTTTGGCAACGTTGCCTAACCTGTTGCTACGCCAGAAGGGACGATCGGTTGTTCAGATGGGTGCATCGCGTTTTGTGGGTGGCGTTAAGAAGCTCAGGTAACAAACGCTTAGCTTTGGAATGGTTAAAATTCAAAATTCTCACGATGTCTGCGTAGGATTCGCAGGGATTTCTGTTTGTAGATTTGTAGATTTATTTATTTATAGGCCGCCCTTTTCCCTGAGGGGACTCAGGGCGGCTTACAATCAAAAAGGAAGGGGAGTGTAGGACAATACGAAAAAAGAAATGTGCACAAAGTAAATTAGACAATAAAACTCAACATTCACTCAGCATTCAGGAGGGGCGAAAGTAGACTTATCCCCAGGCCTGACGGGCTAGCCAGTTCTTGAGGGCTGTGCGGAAGGCCTGGACGGTGGTGAGGGTACGAATCTCCACGGGGAGATTGTTCCATAGTGTCGGAGCCGCAACAGAGAAGGCTCTCCTCCGAGTAGTCGCCAGTCGGCACTGACTGGCGGATGGAATACGGAGGAGGCCAACTCTATGCGATCTGATGGGACGCAGGGAGGTAATTGGCAGAAGGCGGTCTCTCAAATAGCCAGATCCACTACCATGGAGCGCTTTATAGGTGGTGAGTAGGACCTTGAAGTGCACCCGGAGACCAACAGGTAGCCAGTGCAGCTCACGGAGGATCGGTGTTATGTGTTCACCTTCCGTGGCGAAGTTACCCAAACTGTGTCATCTGCTCCATAGAGCCTCTGATGGGTTTAGGGGTGCTTCTCTCGAGAGGGGGAGGGGTGTTGTTTCTCCAGCTCTTGGCAGAATGTCCACACTAATCTTGATTCCTCAGGCTTTTGACGGTGGCCAGATGCTTCATTTTTCCTTCTGCCTTTGCTATTGGGCCTCCTGGCCTTATTCCTAACCCTGCATTCCCCTCCTTTTCTCCTGCTTCTTTTTTGCTCCCTTTCCCTATCTTAGCCCTTCGGAGAAAACGCTGGGAAAACCAGCTTGGTTTGAGGGTCAGTCTTAGCCAGGCCTTTGCAATTGAGATCAGGGTACTCAACTCTCCCCAACCAGCCTATTGTTTTGACCTAGGCTTCCCCAAAAAGCACGAGGCAGATTCCTTGTCCCGACAAAATCTCTTGAGTGTGAATTCCTCTCCTTCACATTCAGCCAAGGCCTGGCAAACAGTCTTTCAAAGGTGAAGTTATGACTACAGACCTTATCTAGCTTGGAAAGCTGCCATGTAAATATTTTTCAAATGAGGTGCTGTGCAAGGAAAGGCTGGGCAGAGAGTCTCTGAGATTCAGGGACAGATCTTCACACTCCTGAAACAAACTAACGAATGAATTGCCTCCTGCAAACTCCACTCCCCTTTTGCTCCTCTTTTATTCCCTCTGGGAGGGGCCATTCACCGTCCACCTGTGGCCTTACTCCCAAGTCGACCCCTATTTCTTAGCTGTTCCTTCATCTGGCAACTCTGCGCATGCGCACACTGGGAACAGGCTCCAGTTGTTCTTCTGCCTCACTGATGTCTGACTCCGAAGGCAGATGATAACTGCCAGATGGCCCTCCCCCCCCCCCCGCGCCTCCGACACAGAGCCCTTGTCTGAGGCTTCCCCAGACTCCAGGACTGCCCCATCTTCCTCCCCAACCTCCTCACTGTCCGACTCTGCTGCCCGCTCTGCTGGCCACTGGTGGGCCACAACACCTATGTTTCCCTATACAAAATGGCTTTGATATTCCCCCCTTCCACTTGGATTGAAATTGAAATACTGTTGTTCCCTTCCTGAACAGCCTCATATAAATTACATGTGATCATTCCTGCAAGATTCTTTCCCGTGTCCAAGCACACCCCCAAGGAGTTGTAGTGGTGTGTTTGAGATCTGTCATATCAGGAGATAATCAGTTTATTTAATTTAGTTTAGTTTGATTTGTCATTGCACCTCGTACAACAAAATTAAATGCCTTCTTCAGTGTACATTGTAGCTATAAAAATTAAAGCACAAACATGCATCCTTCACATGCTATATAATTGAAATTGAAAACCTCATATTGCATTAACATTGCACTATACCGTAGAATTCAATATAGTTACTGCCCTGGGATAGAAGCTGTTTTTCAGTCTATTTGCCCTTGTTGTTTATTGCCCTGTACCGGCTGCCAGATGGTAATAGTTCAAAAAAAACCTCTTCCGTCCCAAGGGCCGGCCCATAGATTTCCACTGCTCTCCTCTCCTCTGTTTTCTGCACATCCACACATCATACACTGGACCCATTTGTTCCTCCTCTTCCTCATCAGCCACGTCCAAGCCTGGGGGCTGTTGACTCTCCATCTGGGGGTTGACGGACGGCCCAGGCTCCTCCTCTGTCTCTCTCTCTCTCTGCCAGCTGTATACCCTCTTCCCTTGATGCTGATCCTGACTCCCACACCGCCTCCTCCTCCTCCTCCTCCTCCTCCTCCTCTAATTTGGCTGCTGGAAGGGCCAACATGCCACAACAGATTCCTAGTGCGAGATCAGCAGGGCAGCCTCTCCTTTCCATTACAAATTAAATTCATTGCTTAATTACCATTGACCGCTTCCCATCCCACCTCCCCAGCCCCCATGCCTCCAGGGTTACATACCGCAGACGGTGAGCCCGCGTTCTCTTCTTCTGATTTAGGGGGAGCTGGTTACCGCCTCCAAGGCCATCATCGAGAAAGAGTACCAGCCCCGCGTCATCATCAGCACCACTGGACCCAACCCTTTCCACAAACTCACGGACCAAGAACTGGACGAGTATCGCCGAGAAGTCGAGAGGAAACAGAGGCAGTCCGAAGGTTTGTGCGCGGCATCAGCTGGGCGCCCTCACCTGCGATCCCGTCACACCTGGATGAAGGGGCAAACCTTGCTGGGACACGTGGCGTCACTTCCAGAGCCCCCCCCCTGGACCAATGCTCGTGGCATCTGTGAATCCATGCCACGCATTTGGCCTAACCACGCCATGGTCAGAAAAATTCTCTCTGACTTGCGGCCCAGAAGGCGAACCACAGGGCCGCCACTCTGATTTATGCGTCGTCGTGTATTTGTTTCCATGAGTTTTATACCTTTCCCTGCTCCTTGTGGTTCTACCACAAAACCGCGGACAACAAAATCACGGTCGGCGAAAGCGTGTATGTGACGTCATCACAGCGCGACGAAAAAGATCGAAAAATGTAAAAATAAAGCTAAAACCTTACCCTAACCCCCCCAAACCTAACCCTAAACCTAACCCTTAACCTAACCCTTAACGTAACGAAAAACCTAACGCTAACCCTTAACCTAACGCTAAACGTAACGCTAACGCTCTAACCCTAACCCTTAACCTAACCCTAACCCTTAACCTAACCCTTACCTTTATGTGAATCGGCTTGCTGTAATTTAATTTTTATTTCAATTTTTCGATCTTTTTCGTCGCGTTGTGGTGACGTCACATACGCGATTTCGTCGACCGCGCTTTTGTGGAACGCGGTTTTGACGGGTCACGCTCCTTGTGAATGAGAAGGGTTGGGGTTGGGTTAACAGCACCTTTGCAAAGGAGAGAAATAGCTGCAGTTACAGGCAGTCCACCACCAGAATTGAGCCCCCGGCATTTCTATGGCTAAGTGAAACATTAGTTGAGTGAGTCGAGTCCATTTTATGACTTTTCCTTGCCACGGTTGCTAAGCGAATCACTACGTGGAGATATTGCAATCACGATGGCACTTATATACCGCTTCACAAGGCTTTTAACAGCCCTCTCTTAAGTGGTTCACAGGGTCAGCCTCTTGCCCCCAACAATCTGGGTCCTCATTTTTTATATCTACAGGGGGGAAAAAAAAGAAATATAAGATTTTTTTTTTAAAAAAAGAATTCAATTGTAATCTGTTTTGTGTAGAAGATTCTGAAGACGGCAGACAGCAAGGCGATCACAGCTCTCCGGACCAAACTGTTGCTTCCACTCCACCCAGCACTCCGGTCAAACCCGAGGAAGGTATGTGTTGTGTGAGTTGCACCCGAGGCGTTGTGTTTCCATCGACAAAAAAAACAAACCCCAGGACGGAAGGCGGAGCTAAAGGGAGCTCCCAAGAAAATCACCCGCCCCCCCGGAAGGTTCTCGGCGGACAAATTCAATCCACTCTCAAGTGGCCAGGAAGGGCAATTATAGCTTTCCAGCATTTCTTCAAAGCATCCCCAATCCCTCCGGCGAATCCAGTAGCTCCCCGTTTTACGTCCGATCCATATGTTACCCACGCGTGGTCTCTCTCTCTGCCTTGAACTGGGAGAATAAAATTGGTTCAAAGCGTACCGGCTTCGCTCGGAGGCCATTTCCCCACCCCACCCCCTTCACTTCAATAGAGCTTCATTCACTAATTTTAGGAAGAATCCCAGGTTAATGGCCCTCAGGTGTAGCCACTGGGTCTCCCCGGCCCTTCCAGCCTTGTTTGTGTCTTTGTGTGTGTTGTGTGTGTTTGCTTCTCCGTTCCTCACAGCTCTCCAATGTCGTCTTTTTTGCGTGTAGCCATCCGTGGACCTCCGTCCCTCTGCGATTTGCGTATCAAGAGCTAAAGATGCCCTTCCCTTTTTTTTCCCTGATTAATTAAAACAGACTCTGCTTAGAGAGGTGGTCCTCGACTCGCGACCACAATCGAGCCCCTAACCTTTAAGTTGCTACGTGAAACATTTGCCAAGCCAGATTTGGCCCATTTTTTTTTTTACATTCGTGCCACTGTCGTTAAGTGAGTCGTGGCAATGGTTAAGGTAGCCAAACTGTTTTTGAAAATGGCTTCCCCGTTGAGTTTGCTTTTGACGTGTCTCCCCCACCACCCACCCTGGACCCTGACCGTCACAAATATGAGTCAGCTGCCAAGTGCCTGAATTTTGACCCCCGTCATCACGGGGATGCTACCACGGTCATTAAGTGAGAGCAACAGTCCTGAAGTCCCTTTTTTTTCTTCAGTCCCCGTTTGAACGTTGAACGGCCGCTAAAAGAACTGTTGTAAGTTGAGGACTCCCTGTATCTTGATAAGCTGACTCGGTGAAACCAAGCACACGCATCCTGAACATGTTCAGATTGGGTGTTGAAACTTTTTGCCTTTGACACAGAGATTCCAGATCTGGGATTAATTCGGAAAGGAAGATTATAATGCCATCATAATTACGTCTATTTGCAGCCGATGAAACAGTGCGTCTTGTTTTACTTCCTGGAAACATACAGAGCATTTGGTCCACACTTTTCAATTCCCAAGATCTAATAAGGCGGAGGATCTGACCTGATGTGTGATCCAATCTGTTCTTCCTCACCTCAGATTTTCCAACACAAGGTTTCTTTGGTAGTAGATACGCATGTTGCACTAGAATTGGTCCCTAAGACGTTATGGAACTAAAAACCAGGCGATTCAAGGGGGTTTATTTCTTGTTTTAGCTCACGGGGTGAATCCTTCCATTATGCTTAATCCTGACGTTTTGGGAAATTAGTTTCCAGATCAGAAGAAACTCTATAAACCAGGAATGAGCAATTATAGGCAGTTTTGCCACCTGTGTGGATTTCAACTCCCAGAATTCCTGAGCCAGCGTTGCTGGCTCAGGAATTCTGGGAATTGAAGTCCACACAGGTGGCAAAGTTGCCATAATTGCCCCTCCTTGCTCTAAAATCCTGAGGACTTCCCGGGTACATCCCTTGTGGTTTTCTTGGCAACAACAGGGAAATAGCACTGGCACTTAGACTTATATACCGCTTCACAAAAGTTTTTACAGTCCCGAGTGGCTTAGAGTCAGCCTCTTGCCCCCCAACCATCCGACCCCTCATTTTACTGATTTGGGAAGGACGGAAGGCTGAGTCAACCTGGAGCCGGTCAGGATCGAACTCCTGGCAGTCAGCAGAGTTAGCCGGCAATACTGCATTCTAATCTCTATGCCACCACAGGAGGGAGGGAGGGAGGAAGGACGGAAAGGGAAGGATGGAAGTAGTAAATGAAAAGGAAGGAAGGAAGGAAGGAAGGAGTAAATGAAAAGGAATGATGGAAGAAGTAAATGAGAAGGAAGGAAGGAAGGAAGGAAGGAAGGAAGGAAGGAAGGAAGGAAGGAAGGAAGGAAGGAAGGAAGGAAGGGGGAAAAAGGCAATTCCACTTGGACTTATATACTGCTTCATAGTCTTTTTATATTCCTCTCTAAGCAGTTTACAGAGTCAGCTTTTTGTCCCCAACAATCTGGCTCCCCATTTTACCAACCTTGAAAAGGCAGAAGGTTGAGTCAACCCTGAGCCAGTGAGAATCGAACTGCTGGCAGTCAGCCTGCAATGCTGCATTGTGACCACTGTGCCACAACACTCCTTGTTGTGTTGCCTTCCTTTGAGCTGGTTCGTCAGCCTTGCCTTCAGCCTGGGTTCTCCTGGGTATGATCAGCCTAGAGCGCCCCCCCCCCCCTTCCTTCCTTCCTTCCACCCCACCCCACCCCCCCGGGCAATAACCATATTCTGGTCACTCCTGGCCGCCTTCATCGGAGGCTTTGCCTTTGGCCCGGGGGGGGGGGATGCTTCTTCCCACAAACCCAGCAGAGGGTCGGAAGTGCAGGATGGGATAAAGGGGAGAGGAAGAGGAGGAGCCAGCATCTGGGTTGCACCTTAAGTGTTGGCGTAATTGGGTTTCCCCGTTTTGGTGTTTTATTTTAGAAAGATGTCTTCCTTTTCGGGTCTCCTTAGGGCGGCCTAAACCAGAGGCATCTTTCCGTGACGTTGAGTGTGGCTTGGTGACCGTCAAGACAAATGTGCCAGCAGCCGTGTGTGTCCCCTTGTCATCTTCGTCCCCCCTGGGTATTGCCACCCATCTGTGATGAAATGAATCTGTGTCCCCCCTTCCCCCATTTCATTCTGTAACCTCTCAAGAATGGGCGTCAGCCATTCTTTCTCTCCGACTCAGTGGCTGTGGATGGATGCATAGATTTTTCTCTTTGTGCTTTCTTTTTTCCCCCCCTTCTTCTTCCTGTGGCTGCCTTACAAACAGGATGTGGATATGCTAAAGAGTACCTGTTGCCATAGTAAGTACCCACGGAGTTTCCTCCTGCTTGCCCTGCCTTGTTTTTCTCTGCTTCGCTTCCTTGTTAACGATCTTATTTTACTTTTTATTATTTTTTTTGCCTCCCCCCCCCCTCCCCAATGTCTTCCTCATGGTGTGGATTTGATCCGTCAAGTGCTTGGCATTCCTCTTTTTTTTTGAGTTTGCTTCATTCTTTCGTTCGCTTGGCCAGCTTCAGCAGATCGGAGGCGCATCTAATTTGGAGCCCAGATTAGATGCGTGTAGCTGTGGTTGAGTCTTGGCGCTATAACCCACTTCACCAGGGGTGACAAAAAATCCTTCCCCCAGAGGGAAGGAAGACATTGGCTAGGGAGGTTATGCTTCTTGCCACATAACAATAATCACTGAAACTTGGAAATTTCTCTTAGGAGAGAAATACCAACACAGTAAATAGGCATATTGTGTTCATCACAACGCTCCTATTTTTCCGAGTGGCCATCCTTCCTTCTGGGCATCAGACCCATCTCAAATGATGCTTTGAGTAAAGAAACCAGTTACCTGCCTTTCTCTGGTCCTCAACATATGACCACTTTGAGTACTATCCGTATGTGTACGGGGGCAAATCTCGTCGTAATTTCTATAAAATGGAAACACGCAATCCCTTTGCTATATTTACCATATTTTTCAGAGTATAAGATGTACTTTTCCCCCCTAAAAGAGGGTGAAAATTTAGGTGTGTCTTATACATCAAATGTAGCCCTGCCCACCCAGGGCCTCTTCCTCCCAGCAATTTGCCTCCTTCAGCAAACAGCCTGTTTCAGTTTCAGCACAGCCTGATTGGCACAAGCAGCTGATTGTTGGTTGGATTGGTTTCCCAATGATCAGCTGTTTCAGGCTGCAGCTATTGCCGCCTCCGCACACCCCATTTTCGGCTTCCGCATTCCATTTTCAGCCTCTGTTCTCCCCATTTTGCACCCATTCCGATCCCCGCCGCCTAGAATGGGTGGAAAAATGGAGCAGGCGGAGGTTGAAAATGGGATGCAGAGGCCGGAAATGGGGCGTGCGGAGGCAGCAATAGGCAGGAGCGATCTCTGCAGCCTGAAACAGCTGGTCGTCTGAAGGCCGATTCAACTAAACAATCAGTTGCTTGTGCTAGTCAGGCTGTACTGAAACGGAAACGGGCTGTTTGCTGCAAGGAGGCAAATTGCTGGGAGGCAGATTTCCCCCCCCCCCCCTGTTTTCCTCCCCAAAAGCTAAGTGTGCCTTATACCTCGGAGCGTCTTATACTCCGAAAAATACGGTAAATCTTATCGGGATGGCTACATATTTCATGTAAGTTATGAAGAATGCACATTAGTCCTGCTCGATTTATTCGGTCTCAGTTTTTCTTCTTCAGGCTCTCCACTTAGAAAGAGAGCATACCTTCAGATATAATCTAATAAGCCAGATGATGGTTTATGAAGTAACTTTTTGGTGATCTCCATAGCCTTGCCAGCAGGCGTTTTAAATCTTAATTAGGAAAGTACTGTTTTTCTGTCCAGAGAACTAAAAAGAAAATTGAAAGTAGGAAAGGAGTTAAAAAGAAGACTTGTGACGTATTTTCAGCAGCTAATTGACCTTTTAATTTGCCAAATGGCTTTTATCCTTTCACTCTGCTTTTAAATTACCTAACAAAAGTTTTTTTTGTTTTGTTTTAAACTTCTAACAGTTTTTGATTTGCCGAGTTCGAAGTCATTATGACCCCTGTGCTAACAAATTCTAAACTTGAAACGAAATGCGCAGAATTGTTTGAATACAAATAAATAAAAAAGGTAAAGGAGGGAACGCAGAACAGTTAAAATATATATATTCAGCGATGATTCTGAGACCCCGACTTCTGCTTAGAAAAACATAAAGAGAATGATCTGGCTAGATCTTCCCATCTCCCGATTCACTCATGTTTTAAATTGGCTAAGTTCGGCGGTTCGAATCCCTAGCACTGCATAATGGAGTGAGCTCCCATAACTTGTCCCAGCTTCTGCCAACCTAGCAGTTTGAAAGCACGTTAAAAAAATGCAAGTAGAAAAATAGGAACCACCTTTGGTGGGAAGGGAACAGCGTTCCGTGCGCCTTCGGCGTTGAGTCATGCTGGTCACATGACCACGGAGACGTCTTCGGACAGCGCTGGCTCTTCGGCTTTGAAACGGAGATGAGCACCGCCCTCTAGAGTCAGGAACGGCTAGCACATATGTGCGAGGGGAACCTTTACCTTTACTTAAAAATGAGCATAACCTGGAATCTTTCCAGAATGTGCTATGCCTTCTTTATTTTTTATTTATTTTTCTGAACACGTCCTTCCTCTTAAAATCACCAGATGGTAAAAGAACTTTTTCCTGGCAGGCGAACCAGGAAATGTCTTAACAGAATGACCAGTATGAACTTAATTGATTTCTTCCAATGGAACAGCATCACAAGCTGGTCCGTTGCTGCTCCTTGTAACTGCTCAGGTGTCTGGCTGAGGGGAAATGATCCCCTCCCCACCTGACTTGGTTGTCGGGAGATGTTCAGGTGTCCCAACCCTTCATATTTCCTCACTTCATCTAGCAGAACGGCCAAAGGTTCCCTGCAGAGCTGGGAACTCTTCTCTTCCCCCTTTGCACATCAAGAGTGGCTCCAAGGGCCAGGCCGAAGGATGCTTCTCCCCCTCCCATGCCCGGGGTGTGGGTGTTCCCCCTTCTCGGCTCCCTGAGGGCTCTGGGACCTCACATTGGTCTGGGTTTTGATGCCACGCATGCAGCTTTGCATTATTAGCCTTTCAGATACCAAAATTAGCTCATGTTTGCTTGGCTGGCAACCAAGCTGCCTGTTGGGGAGTCCCTGCGTTCCTTTTTAACACAGGTGGGCAACTATGACCCCCAAAACTTCCAACTCCCCGAGTTCTTTGGGAATTCCAGTTCTGGAACTCCGAGATTTCCCGTGAATTCTGGGAGTTGAAGGGGCCATTGTTGCCCATCTCTGGTTTATAAGAACAGAGGTAAAGAAAGAGAGGTGCGCACACCTGTATGAAAAAGGCCTACCTGTTTCCACCACTGTTGCTGATTCGGCCGGGGGGGGGAGGGTTTCCATAAGCCCCTGAAAGAACTAAACTCTGGCCACAACTTTGCCATTCACCTAATCCACCAAAAACCGGGGGTGGCAGTTGGTGACTGTCCAGGATTGTCCCAGACGTTTGGAAAAAGCCCCTCATGTTCTTTAAGAAAAATTGAGGTTGGGAGCACCTGCAGCATCCTCTCGGGCCTTGTGTGCTGGAGCTCTTCCCTCAGACCTGGAATCAGCTCTGGGGGAGGCTGAAGGCCGATGTCACCCTATGCTTGTGAACCCCACAGTCTGGGGGTCCCCTTAGATAGAGGTCTTCAATTGTTCCATTCCACTATTTCGTTAATATTGATGGGACTCTTGTCCCGCAGCGAGTTGGCCGCGGCGAATTGTCGTCGACCACATGGGTACTTCAAACCTTGTCTTGCAAACCGAGCCCCCTGTGATTGGAGAAGGCTCAAAATTACTTATAAATCTTCCCAGGGAGAACCTGGCCGGTTTCTCTCTCTCGGGCCACGGGGATGGGATGGGATCCCCAGGAGCAACCCCCCCCCTGCCCTCAGAGGCCAGTTGAGGAAAGTGGGTGCAAGGAAGCCCCCTCTTCACCTGTCTCTCCTGTCGCTTGTTCCCCAGAACGCCCTCCTGTCCAGACAGGCCACGAAGGCGGCGACTGCAGCAGCGAAACGGCCCCCTCCCAGCCAAGCCTCCCAGACGTCACCACTCCCGACCAGCCTTCCGAAGAAGTCTTTGGGACGGAGGAGGACGACCCCGACCTTGCCGTCCCCCAGAAGGAGGGTCCTCCCGAGAGCCCCCAGCCCTGCCCTTCCTCGAGCGGAGAGCCTCCCCCTTCCCCCCTGGCCGAGGAGGGGGCAGCGGCCGAAGCCGGCAGCGAGGAGTCTCCGGGGAAGTCCCCCTCCAAAAAGAAGAAGAAGTTCCGCACCCCATCCTTCCTCAAGAAGAGCAAGAAGAAGAGTGACCCCTGAAGACCCCCTCCCCACCCCAAAAGGGAAGGCCCTGGTCTTTACGCATCTTCCCTTTATTAATCCTGGAATATTACCAGATTCTACTCTGTGCTTTTTATTTTTGTTTGGTCTTTCTCGTTTCAAAAAGAAAAAGAGGACAGATAACACTATAGCTTGACTGTTTTTGAGTTCATAACTGGAATTTAGCAAGCAGAAGATGCTCATTCTGTGTGTGCAAAAAAAAAAAAAGCAGCCGAGCCGGGGAGCATCCCGCGCATGTGAAGGAGGGGAGGCTTTCCCCTGTGGGAGCCCCTCGGTTAAACGTTGAAGTTCCTCCCTCCCCCTCCGGCTTCTGATGTGAAGGCAACATGCTCTGCTCACTCTCCAAGTCCGCTTTTGCTCTGGTGCTGGTGGCTTTCCGGCCGGCCGGCCAGCGGAGCGGAGCCCGTTTCAGTGCAGGGGGCCCTTGTGACCGCTTCCTCCGCCTTGCCCCCCCCGAGGCTTTCCGGCCGCGCTCTGCCTTGCTTGGTGTCGTAACATCGCTGAGACTGGAGCCTATTTTTGTGTCTTAAGAATGAAGTAACTTTGTGGCATTTTCTTGCTCATCCCCCCCTTGCCTGTTTTCTATTCAGTTTAATAATAGCCTTTTCCACAGAATAATCTGCTATTTTACTAATTTGTTTTCTAGCAAAGCATTGTACTCGAGTCACACTTATACTGATGAAAGATAAGTTCACGTCCTTGGAAAATAAAATGTATTCCTAGCAGGCACAGACTGGCTCCCTTCATTTATGCGGCTCCGTCTCCTCCAAGGTTGCACCCAGGGATAGATGTGGGTGCCAATCTCGGCACCAGGCGCTCATCCAAATCCCAGTTTCAGAAATCCAGCGAGAGAACGAAGCCCCTTCCAAAATCTGTAAATGTAAATTTTTTTCTGCTTGACATAATGGAGGGACAGGATCAGAAATCTCTCCACCTTGTTCCAAGCCAAGTGTCATGCTCCCGTCAGTCTGAATCCGAGGAGGGGAGACGGACAGTTGACAGAGCGGGAGAATGGCTCCGTTGGCTGTGGAGGACACTAGGGAAGGGCAAAGTCAGGCTGGGCAGAGCAGGGGAGAGGTAGAACAAGGGAGAGGGGGTTCAGATGAAGACCAATAGCAATAGCAATAGCAGTTAGACTTAATATACCGCTTCCTAGGGCTTTCAGCCCTCTCTAAGCGGTTTACAGAGTCAGCATATTGCCCCCAACAATGCAGGTCCTCATTTTACCCACCTCGGAAGGATGGAAGGCTGAGTCAACCCTGAGCCGGTGAGATTTGAACTGCAGAACTGCAGACAGCTAAAGTAGCCTGCAGTGCTGCATTTAACCACTGCGCCACCTCGGCTCATATTCCAAGGCCCATCCCCTCCTCATCCTAGGACACACAGGGAAGAACAGAGAAGAGAGCAGCGTGGTTGCGTGACTTACGAGGGAGGAAAGGGCGCTGATTCCCTTCACAAGGCACACCTGGGGATGGAGTTTAAAGGAGAGGCAAATGAGAGGGGCGTTGTCGGGAACAAAGGCTGAGTTCATCCGGTGTTAACTGCTTAATCTGAGTTCCTGGCATCCTCCTGATTTGATTTACTGCCGTGGTACTTCACTTCTGGAACGCCTTATCTTGCTCGCCTTGCCGGATTAATTACCTTCTCTTCCCTTGTTGGGTTTATAATTGGAAGTTTTATGCTTACAATCTTTGGACTGGAGTATTTTCAGCCAAAGGCTGTTACAGGTTTATGGAAGAGCTTTTTCTCCAGACTGGAGAAAGTTGAAAAGGACGTGGGGGGCACAATTGGATGTTAAAGGGACTCATATCAGTTCTCTGGCTATGTTGCCTTTGTGCCACGCCCCGGGTCATCACACCAACCTTGGATGACTCTTTAAAAAGCTCCGTGCCAACTCATCGAGTGACTCCGTGGTGGATCCCATCTATTCTATTCTGTAACCGCGCTTAAAGGAAGCTCCACTTGAAAATGTAATCTTGTTTTATTGTGTGGAAAAAGGAAAATGGAAAATAGTGCTCTCAACACACGTTAACGCAGTGTAGAAAATATTATTACGTGGACATTTTGATAATACAAAAGGACGATCATTAGACAACTACCCATCATCATTTTAAAATTAAAAAAGTATCTCAGAAGTCCTTCCAAAGGGGGTTGGCGATGGTAAGACACTTGGTGAAATAGAGGAGTCAGGGCCAAGGTAGAACTTGACACGTGCATCCAGATGGTGTATTTGGTGTGGTCTCTTCCTCCAATCCATGCCTCTCTCGGGAACAAAAAAAACCCACCTTGAGAACTATTTTGATGCGAGCAAAGAAAAGAGAGAAGAGGCACAAGGACACAAAAAGGGAAGAGGCACAACAGGAACACAAAGAAAAGAGGGAAGAGGCACAATAGGGATACGAAGAAAAGAGGCACAAAAACAAAGAGGGAAGAGGCACAACAGGGACACGAAGAAAAGAGGCACAAGGACACAGAAAAGGAAGAGGCACAAGGATGCAAAGAAAAGAGGGAAGAGGTACAACAGGGACACGAAGAAAAGGGGGAAGAGGCACAACAGGGACACGAAAAGAGGGAAGAGGCGCAACAGGGACATGAAGAAAAGAGGCACAAGGACACGAAGAAAAGGGAAGAGGCACAACAGGGACACGAAAAGAGGGAAGAGGCACACTTTTTCAATTTCAATTTTCAATTGGTCTCCGGACGCGCTTCAAGGTGCTAGTCGTTACTTTTAAAGCCCTTCATGGTTTAGGACCTGGCTACCTGAGAGACCGCCTCCTGCCATTTACCTCCCAACGACCAATAAGATCACACAGATTGGGCCTCCTCCGGGTGCCGTCAGCTGGTCAATGTTGGTTGGCGGGTCCCCGGGGAAGGGCCTTCTCTGTAGCTGCTCCGGCCCTATGGAACGATCTCCCCGTAGAGATCCGGAACCTCACTTACGGCCTTCCGTAAAGCTACGAAGACCTGGCTGTTCCGCCAGACCTGGGGCTGTTGATCAATATCCAGCCCCACTCCAACTGTATGCATGTTGTTGATATTTTGAACACTTATATTTTATCTTAAATTTTTTAATATACGTTTGTCTTGCCTGTAAGCCGCCCAGAGTCCCAATGGGAGTGGGCAGCATACAAATGCTAATAAATTGGAAGAGGCACAACAGGGACACGAAGAAAAGAGGGAAGAGGCACAACAGGGACACGAAGAAAAGAGGGAAGAGAAAAAAGGGAAGAGGCACAATAGGGATACGAAGAAAAGAGGCACAAAAAGACGAAGAAAAGAGGGAAGAGACACAATAGCGACACGAAAAGGGGGAAGAGGCACAACAGGGACATGAAGAAAAGAGGGAAGAGAAAAAAGGGAAGAGGCACAATAGGGATACGAAGAAAAGAGGCACAAAAAGACGAAGAAAAGAGGGAAGAGACACAATAGCGACACGAAAAGAGGGAAGAGGCACAACAGGGACATGAAGAAAAGAGGGAAGAGAAAAAAGGGAAGAGGCACAATAGGGATATGAAGAAAAGAGGCACAAAAAGACGAAGAAAAGAGGGAAGAGACACAAAAGCGACACGAAAAGGGGGAAGAGGCACAACAGGGACACGAAGAAAAGAGGGAAGAGAAAAAAGGGAAGAGGCACAATAGGGATACGAAGAAAAGAGGCACAAAAAGACGAAGAAAAGAGGGAAGAGACACAAAAGCGACACGAAAAGGGGGAAGAGGCACAACAGGGACACGAAGAAAAGAGGGAAGAGAAAAAAGGGAAGAGGCACAATAGGGATACGAAGAAAAGAGGCACAAAAAGACGAAGAAAAGAGGGAAGAGGCACAATAGCGACACGAAAAGAGGGAAGAGGCACAACAGGGACATGAAGAAGCACAAGGATGCAAAGAAAAGAGGGAAGAGGCACAACAGGGACACGAAGAAAAGAGGGAAGAGAAAAAAGGGAAGAGGCACAATAGGGATACGAAGAAAAGAGGCACAAAAAGATGAAGAAAAGAGGGAAGAGGCACATCAGGGACATGAAGAAAAGAGGCACAAGGACACGAAGAAAAGGGACGAGGCACAAGGATGCAAAGAAAACAGGGAAGAGGCACACCCAGGGACACACAGAGAGAACAGCAATCTAGGTGAAGGCAAATGGAGAGTGCCTTATGGGAACACAGGCAGCAACTACCTTTACCTGAAACTTAAGAGATGCCATTCCAAAGTTGCGTCACCAAACATGGCATCGTTTGGGTCTCACGGCTTCATAGCGAAGACCTTGTGGGCCAATCCGTAAAGGTTTGAGCGAACATCCCGCTTTGAACGAGGAAATTCCCAGGCCTTCCCAGCTGGAAGAAAGTGGACTTGGGTTGAGGGTGGCCTTGTTTATCATGGATTGGGCATTGTCGGCATCTTCACCGTCCTATTTGTAGGAAGGCAGCTTTACCCGAAGGTCCTTTTTCCATGGGTCACTGCTCAGACCCTGGCATCCATACACAAACACACACACACACCCAGATACTCCCACGGAAAGACGCAGAAGGACCTCTGCTCAAATGCAGGCAAAGGAGGTGGAAGGCTGCTGTGAAAAATACACGAATGCCCTCGGTTAGATCTTCCAGAGTCAACTCGGTTTCTTGAATTCAAGTTCGATTCTCGATTTTCCGGGGAAACCGCCCTCTGAGTAGTTTACTCTTGTTTGCTGTGCTTCGGTATACACCGAAGCAGGACGAAGGGCAGCAGGAATAGAGAGGCACAAATGGTGAAGCAAACTTCAGCTCCGGCCAGCCAGTAAACTGCAAACCCAAAAGCCAATTTTAAGGACATTGGAGCAAATTTCCCCAGTGGTGCCAGGAACAGCCCCTGTTCTGACCTCGGCTTCCCCAAAAAGCACGAGGCAGAGTCCTGGTCCCGACAAAACCCCTTTTATTAAACGAATATGAATTCCTCTCCTTCACATTCAGCCAAGGCCTGGCAAACAGTCTTTCAAAAGAATATTTATGATCACAGACCTTATCTGTCTTGGAAAGCTGCCATGGGAATATTTCCCAAATGAGATGCTGTGCAAGGAAAGTCTGGGCACAGAGTCTCCGAGATTCAGGGACAGATCTTCACACTCCTGAAATGAATCTAACGACCGACTGACCGAATTGTTTCCTGCAAACTCCACTCCCCTTTCGCACCTCTTATATTTCCTATGGGAGGGGCCATTCACCGTCTACCTGTGGCCTTACTCCCAAGTCCACCCTTATTTCTGAGTTGTTCTTTTCTCCTGGCAGCTCTGCGCATGCGGACGCTGGGAACAGGCTCCAGCTGTTCCTCTGCCTCACTGCTGTCTAGCTCCGAAGGCAGCTGAGAACTGTCAGACGGCCCTGGCCCCCTCTCTGCCTACGACAGAGCCCTCGTCTGAGCCTTCCCCAGTCTCCAGGATTGGCCCATGCTCCTCCCCAACCTCCTCACTGTCCGACTCTGCTGTCAGCTCTGCTGGCTGCTGGCAGGTCACAACAGCCCCAGTGTACTCCCCCTCCAACAAATTCCCAATCAGGAGCATGACAATGGGAAGAGCTGGGTTTCATTTGTCCAGTAACTTTGACCTCTGGAAACCACCACTAGTGACCACCTCTTACTGAGTGACGGACACTTCCTCCCTTGCCAGTTACCTGTTGCCGATGCCACCGGCCCAAGAGCCCTTGCAAGAGCACCCAGGCTTCTTAAGATGCCCATCACGGTTCCTTTTTGGCTGTCCAACCCTGGGGGGAAAAAAGAGAGGAGCTTTAGGATGGTTTCCTCACTGGGTTTTGCCATTTCAATAAAGGAGAACATTTGCAGCTCAGGGTGACATGAGGAGCCCTCTCTGAGCTTGGTTTTTTTCTCGCAAATGTTTGTCGACCCAACTAGGTACCATATTTCTCGGACTATAAGACGCACCGGAGTATAAGATGCACCATGATTTTGAAGAGGTAAATTTTTTTAAAAATTGCACTCTGCAGGACTCCCAAACCCTCTCCACGTCTTGTTTTTTGCAAAAAATAAAAGGGGGCCATGCCGAGGGTTTGGGAGGCTTGTAGAGTGCTCCTGGGGACTGCGGGGGGGGGGACGACAAAAACGGCCCGTTTTTTTGCTCGTTTTTGCCCTCCCCAGCCCACAGGAATACTTTGCAAGCCTCCCAAACCCTCTGCACATCCATTTTTGCAAAGCGGGCGGGGTTTCAGTAGGCCAAAAATGCTGTATTCAGTGTATAAGACGCAGCCAGATTTTCACCCTCCTTTTTGGGGGGCAAAAGGTGCGTGTTATACTCTGAAAAATACGGTAACATCTGTGCTAGAGGGAGGCGGGATTTGCATAAAGGAGGAGGACTGTGGTATCCTCGGTCCTCTCTGAGCTTGGTTTTTTTCTTGCAGACGTTTCAAGACCCAACTAGGTAACATCATCAGTGGCAGAAGGGGGTGGGATTTACAGAAAGGAGGGGGGAGGAGTTGGGAGTCCTTGGTGCTCTCTGAGCTGGTGAAATTGCTACCCTGTTTCCCTGAAAATAAGATCTCCCCAGACAATAATAAGCCCTCCCTGAAAATACTGCAACACAGCAGCAGCCATGAGGTGACCACACTTTCTGCACCTCAAAAATAATAAGACCTCCCCGAAAATAGTGCTTATTTTGGGGGTTAAAAGAAAATAAGACCCTGTCTTATTTTTGGGGAAATATGGTAATGCAAAGATCAGAAACACCTTTTGCGGAAAGTGATACACGTCGGTTTTCAAAATCTGCACGCAGAACAATATTTATATGAAGAATTAGCTGGTCCCCCAGCTTGAGAACACTTCTCTAAGTCAGCGATCCCCAACTTTTACAACTTGAGAACCTGGCCGGGGGGGGGGGGCGGAGTGGGGAAGTGTCCCGCCATTCACACAAGTTGAGCTGTGAGGGCGTGCACACTGTCCCACCACTTGTGCGGCCCGCTTCCAAATGGGCCATGGACCGGTACTGGACTGTGGCTCGGGAATTGCCCCCCCCCCCGCTCTACGTAGCCCCTTTATTCTCTTGCGTTCGCTGAAGTTCCTGAATGCAAAGAGATGGATAGAGGCCACACCACGAGCGACTCATTCCAGCAAATGTGATACCTGGATCTTAGCGGCTATGCCAGTAAAGGCGAGCCAAAATTGTGCGTGTGTGCCCACACCCACAGTGCAATGTGCCCTGCCCACCTGTGTATACGTGCACAACCTGCCCCCATGGAGGGGAGTTTTTGCTGGGGGGAGTCTCTGGGGGGGCCATGAGAGGCTGTTTTCACCCTCCCCATGCTTCAGGAAAGCCTCCGGAGCCATTTTTGCCCTGCCCAAGCTCCAGAGGCTTTCCTGAATCCTGGGGAGGGCAAAAACAGCCTGCCCTACTACTCCGGAAGGCCAAAAATCAGCTGGCTGCACGCATATGCACGCTGGAGCTGACGGCTTGCATTCCAGAAAATACGGCTCCACGCGCCACCGGTAGCACGCATACCGTAGGTTCGCCATCACGGAGTTATGCAATTCAGCTCCAGAGCCACAAATGTGGCATGTGAAGACCGTTGGCTTACCGTAGTTGGATACCACCGTAGACAAGCAAGGGACGACCACAGCGGCAGCTGCAAGCAAAGTAAAACAAGGACTGTTAGAACGGGAGCGCTTGTAGCTTTGCAAGGGACAAACTCTACCACGCGACTGCCAGTGCAACCCATCACCTCAATTGTGGGTTTCAGCCGGTACGGCCCAGTACGGCTGTATCGGTAGTAGTCAGGAGGCGCGGCCAAACGGTACGGTGGCTCGTTTGGCCCACCCGCCCTCATTCCTTACCTGTTAAGACAATTGGGCCACTTGTGCAGGTGTGCAGCACCTGTGCAACCTCCGATGAGCAGCTGGGTGTGGCAGGGACGGCGGAGTGCGAATGCATGCGCAGTGCATGTTAGGTGCGCGCACAGCGGACGTCCGACGCATGCACGAATGGACCATGAGCAACGCACCAGTAGCAAAGGTAAGAGCAACCCACCACTGCGTCACCTCCCCGGGAGCAGACTAAGCGTGTCTCCACTCTGTTCTCCTATTTTCTCTCAAGGTTGAAGCCAGAGGAGTTGCAGTTCTCTCCTAAATTAACCTCTCTCTCTCTTACTACTGCCGTACTAAGGATTTACAACAGGTACATCTTTCCTTGGAGCGTGAAAGCAAAGGGGTCTTTGGTAAGGTTGCCCCAGCCGCCTCTGTGGGGTAGGCATGCACAAATGAAGACAACCCACCACTGGTGTGAAGAAGGGATGCTCCCCCTCATGCAACCCTGCTTTGTGGAGCATCTTTTTCACGTGACCAGAAGGAAGGTGGGCTTCAGAATGGACCTTCCGTAAAGGCCACCTCCTCCTCACCAGCAAGGGATGTCCCAAAGGTGCTTTTTCAAGAGGCAACTGGATTTTGGTTTTTCCTCCAAGACATTTCGTTTCTCCTCCCAAGAAGCTTCTTCAGAACTGATTTTGAGAGCTGTTGAGGCCACTTGGAGGATTGTCAGTGTCCTCAGGGTCGCCCGAGTGGTGAAAATGGACGGGGAGCCTTCTTGGAACTGCTGAAGGTACTTGTGTTGTGGACTCCACACCCATCTGCACTACTCAGGTGATCATGAGGACACACACAAGCCTCCAAGTGGCCTCAACAACTCTACAGGTAAAGGTAAAGGTTCCCCTCCTTGTACATCTGTGATAATTGTTCCCGACTCTAGGAGGCGGTGCTCATCTCTGTTTCAAAGCTGAAGAGCCAGCTCTGTCTGAAGACGTCTCCGTGGTCATGTGGCTGGCATGACTCAACACCGAAGGCGCATGGAACGCTGTTCCCTTCCCACCAAAGGTGGTTCCTATTTTTCTACTTGCATTTTTATGTGCTTTCGAACTGCTAGGTTGGCAGAAGCTGGGACAAGTCATGGGAGCTCACTCTGTTACTCGGCGCCGGGGATTCGAGCCGCCAAACTGCCAACCTTTCTGATCAACAGACTCGGCGTCTTAGCTACTAAGCCACAACAACTCTATACAAGAATGCAAATGACCAGCTGTCTGCAAGGAGTATCAATCCTTCCGTTGCCCACCGTCCACTGAGAACTGAAGAAGCTTGGAGAAACCTATGAGTTCAGCAGAGCATGTTTTCCTTGATTTTCATTAGTGGCTGACAAAGATTCGTGCGAGTAACTTACCAAAAGAGTAAAGCAGGAGTCCTCCACCGAGCATGATAATATTAGTGCTCCAGCCGATTAAAAGGAAGCCAGGAGCCGACAGCATGATCGCCTGTCCGGGGGAAAAATTTTAAAAAAAAAGGAGTCAGAAATCTCATCATCGCTCATCCCTTTCTTGCCACAGTCGTTAAGTGAATCACCCTAGCTGTTAAGTTAGTCGCGGAACCACAGGTTGGGGGGCCTCTGCTCTAAGACGCCCAACTTCGATACAGGTGGCCCTCCACTTACAAAAGCTCACTTAGGGACCGTTCCAAAGTTATAACGGCACCGAAGAAAAGTGACCGATGACCATTTTTCGCAGTTGCAACTTTCAGCCATTTTTCACACTTGCGACATCATGAGAAAGGCGGGGCTTCTTGAATCAAGAGTTAAGAATTAAGGTTGCCAAATGTTTGTTTTAAAAGAAATAAAACTTTAAAAAAAAAAAGAATTAAGGTTGCTGGGAGAAATATGAACAACCTCAGATCTGCAGATGATACTGCTCGAGTGGTAGAAAGTGAAGAGGAACTAAAGAGACTCTGGATGCGGGTGAAGGAGGAGAGGGCAGAAGTTGGCTTGAAACTCAACATTAAGAAGACTAAGATCATGGCATCCGGCCCTCTCAATTCCTGCAAATAGACAGGGAAGAAATGGAGGTGGTGACAGATTTTAATTTCCTGGGCTCCAAGATCACCGCAGATGGGGGACTGCAGCCAAGAAATCAAAAGAGGCTTTCTCCTGGGGAGGAAAGCGATGGCAAATTACTCAGCATCCTAAAAAGCAGAGACATCCCCCTGCCAACAAAAGTGTGTCTATTGAAGGCTGTGGTTTTCCCACTTGCAACGGATGGCTGTGAAGGTTGAGCCATAAGGAAGGCTGAGCACCAAAGAATGGAGGCCTTTGAACTCTGGTGCTGGAGAAGAAGACTCCTGCATTGAGTCCCTTGGACTGCAAGGCCATCCAACCGGTCAGTCCTAGAGGAGATCAACCCTGACTGCTCTTTAGAAGGCCAGATCCTGAAGAGGAAACTCAAAAGACTTTGGCCACCTAATGAGAAGGAAGAAGGACTCCCTGGAGAAGAGCCTCATGTTGGGAACGATGGAGGGCAAAAGAAGAAGAAGGGGACGGCAGAGAAGGAGGGGGCTGGATGGAGTCACTGAAGCAGCCGGCGTGAGCTTCAATGGACTCCAGAGGATGGGAGAGGACAGGAAGGCCTGGAGGAAATCCGGACCTCACCCACTCTCATGGCCTTCAGAAAAGCTGAAGAGCCGAGGTGGCACAGTGGTTAGGGTGCAGTACTTCAGCTGACTGTTATCTGCAGTTCAGTGGTTCTAATCTCAATGGCTCAAGGTTGACTCAGCCTTCCATCCTTCCGAGGTGGGTGAAATGAGGACCCAGATTGTTGGGGGCGATATGCTGACTCTGTAAACCGCTTAGAGAGGGCTGAAAGCCCTATGAAGCGGTATATAAGTCTACTGCTATTGCTGTGGCTATTGTCAAGACCTGGCTATTCCGGCAGGCCTGGGGCTGTTGACCTCATTGTTGAGGTCCAGCCCCGACTGAAATGAATGTATTTGTGTTGTTTTTTTACTTGTCTATTTTATTTTTCTTTTCTTTTGTTTTCTTTCCCCTCTCTGTAAGCCGCCCGGAGTCCTCCGGGATTGGGCGGCCTATAAATAAAATTAAACTTGAACTTGAACTATTGCTAACCTTCCAATAAACCAAGCCCGTGGGCAAACCAGATACAGAGATGGGTTACTAACTTAACAACGGCAGCGATTGACTTGACGACGGTGGCGAGGAAGGTCGTAAAAAGGGGTGAAGTTCACTTAGCAACTGTCTCGCTTGGCAACGGTCATTTCAGGCTCCATTATGGCCGTACGCCGAGGACTGCCTGTAGAAATCTTTTCAATGAACCCACCGGTTTATCAATGGATCGTTTTGTCCTTTTTTGGGATGGGGGGAACACGCTCAGCAGGGAACGCAACGCTCAGCGTCAGGATGAAAAGGTTTCGTTTTGAGCGTCGTCAGAGCAGAGAAAACACGGGGGGGGGGGGGGGGGCTAAAAGGAAACTCACGATTTTAACCATCCGCAGTTCTGCTCCCGGCTTAATCCGGCGAGTGTAGCCTCCCTGGATGGCGGCCATGGTGGCTCCGATGAAGAAGAACATCTTCCCTTGTTCCAGACTGAAGACGGGGAAAGACAAAAGGAAGAGACGGAAGTCAAATGGTGGTAATGGTCACAGCGGAGGGACACAGCTGGATGAGGTCCAGAAAAGTCACCCCCCCACTTAGGGAAGCACAAAAGGAATAGAGGTAGTCCTCGCTTAATGACCATCTCTTCTATTCCATATTGTATGGTATTGTTCTGTTCTAGTCTAAATTTTTTTTCTATTCTATTTCTTTTCTAATCTAATTCTATCCTATCCTATCCTTTATTCTATTCTGTATTTTATTATTGTATTGTATCGTATTGTATTGTATTTATTATATTCTAATCTGTATTTTATTATTCTATTCTATCCTGTCCTATCTTTATCCTTATCCTATATTCTATTCTATTCTATTCTATTCTATTCTATTCTATTCTGTATTTTATTATTCTATCCTATCCTATCCTATCCTGTCCTATCCTATCCCATCCTATATTCTATTCTGTATTTTATTATTGTATTCTATTGTATTCTATTTATTCTATTCTGTATTTTATTATTCTATCCTATTCTATCCTGTCCTATCCCATCCTATATTCTATTCTGTATTTTATTATTGTATTCTATTTATTCTATTCTGTATTTTATTATTCTATCCTGTCCTATCCTATCTTTATCCTATATTCTATTCTATTCTGTATTTTATTATCCTATTCTATTCTATCCTGTCCTATCCCATCCTATATTCTATTCTGTATTTTATTATTGTATTCTATTTATTCTATTCTGTATTTTATTATTCTATCCTGTCCTATCCTATCTTTATCCTATATTCTATTCTATTCTGTATTTTATTATCCTATTCTATTCTATCCTGTCCTCTCCTATCCCATATTCTATTCTGTATTTTATTATTGTATTCTATTGATTCTATTCTAATCTGTATTTTATTATTCTATCCTGTCCTATCCTATCTTTATCCTATATTCTATTCTATTCTGCATTTTATTATTCTATCATATTCTATTCTATCCTGTCCTATCCCATCCTATATTCTATTCTGTATTTTATTATTGTATTCTATTTATTCTATTCTGTATTTTATTATTCTATTCCGTATTTTTTTATTCCATTCCATACCATTTCATATTTTATTATCCTATCCTATCCTATCCTTTATTATTCCATTCCATTTGACACAACCCAAGCGAATAAACTTATTTGATAAAATCCGATTATTTTCCTTGAATGGTTCTGAGGCGGATGAGTGTTGCAGGCCAGATCAATACCTGCTGAAGTGGAAGTGTTGATGGACGAGGAAGCCCAGCGTGTACTCCAGGCCAGAGAACAGGAAGAGGTAGAGGAAATACACCAGGCCCAGAATCTGGAGATCTGCGGGAAGAAATAAAACAACCGAGGCTGATTTGCAAACATCAACGAAACTTTCCTTCTTCACAAACTCTGAGTTGGGATTGGCTTCAGACGGGGAACCGTGAGATTGGGGTCAGGAATTCTGACAATTGGAGCCATTCAAAATGATTGTTTTGCAAACCAGGCAGGATAATAAAGATGGATTATCCAGAATCAAGCCCGATTCTGGGACTTCATGGAAACACAATTGTGGCCATAACACAACTAATGACCACAACTGAGGGCCTCCCAATTTTATTTTATTTTTACATTTTTTTAAAATTTATTTGAATATAAGCAATCCATTTTCCATTAAACAGTTTGTCATCTGGGTGCAAATATTTTATACCAACAATTAAAATTTACAATCATATTTACTATTTAATCTATTTTTAGCTCAATTTCCAATACCTTAAATGTCTGATACTATAACAATCCTCATCATGATTTATTTAACTCCATTGATTATATTAACTATTAATACATTTTCTATAGTCTATATTCTATTCTACTCTATATTCTATTCTATTCTACTCTACATTCTACTCTATTCTATACTACTCTACTCTATATTCTATTCTATTCTATTCTACTCTACTCTATATTCTATTCTACTCTATATTCTATTCTATTCTACTCTATATTCTATTCTACTCTATATTCTATTTTACTCTATATTCTATTCTATTCTGTTCTACTCTACTCTATATTCTATTCTACTCTACATTCTATTCTATTCTACTCTATATTTTATTCTACTGTACTCTATATTCTATTCTACTCTATATTTTACTCTCTATTCTATTCTATTCTACTGTACTCTATATTCTATTCTACTCTATATTCTATTCTATTCTGCTGTACTCTATATTCTATTCTACTCTATATTCTATTTTACTCTCTATTCTATTCTACTGTACTCTATATTCTACTCTATTCTATTCTACTCTACTCTATATTCTATTCTGCTGTACTCTATATTCTATATTCTACTCTATATTCTACTCTATTCTCCTCTCCTCTATATTCTATTCTATTCCATTCTATTCTATTCTACTCTACTCTATATTCTATATTCTACTCTATATTCTACTCTATTCTCCTCTACATTCTATTCCATTCTATTCTATTTTATTCTACTGTACTCTATATTCTATTCTACTCTACATTCTACTCTATTCTACTCTACTCTATATTCTACTCTATTCTTCTCTACTCTATATTCTATTCTATTTACTCTACTCTTTATTCTATTCTACTCTACTCTATTTTTTAAAAAAGAGTCATAAGGCAACCCCAGGATAGAAAATGGGGAAAAAAAACTTGCTGTCTCTGGAAGGTCCTCCCATCTTGTGATGGACTGCCGAGAACCGGAACAAGGCCCAGGGACTGATCAGGTCGAAGGCCGACTGAAATCCCGATACCACGGAGGACACCTGCCCAAAATGCAGAAGAAAGACATGATGATGGTGCCGAAGGGCATTTCCCCCACCCTCCCCTACCTACTCTTCCACACTTATGCTGAACATAATGCAGATCGCTGATGGTTACCCCGGCAACCAGTCCCCCCCCCCAAATTCAGATGTCCTTATCTGTGTCTTCTACAAGCCACTGAATCGGTCAATATACTTTAAGAAGACTTGGAATCTGTGGGACGTAGACTCCGACTAGGGGTGGGATTCAAAAATTTTAGCAACCAGTTCTCTGCCCGGTTTCTGAGTGGGTTGTGAAGTGAAACAACTTCAGAGAAAATCCAGAAAATCCAGTTGCCTCTTGAAAAGAAAAGCATCTTTAAGGATTTAAGACTTGGGGGATTTCAACTCCCAGAATTCCCTAGCCAGCATCTGGGAGTTGAAGTCCACGAGTCTTTAAAAGTCCCCAAATTTGGAGATCCCTGGCATAAGATGGTCCATCCAATCTATCCCATGCAAGGTCCAACCATCGGCTTCTTTCTTCCGGAAGCCGTTGACGTCAAAAAAAGGACACAACTGTTGTTTTATTTTCCTGATTGGTTTCAGAAAACGTATTTATTACCCGTTTTTCCTTGGGGAGCGTTTCCGGCAAACAGAAGAAGATGAACAGGAAATCAGCCAGAGCGAAAATGGTGGCAAAGATGGCGGCTCTGGTGTAGAAGACTTGGTCCTTCTCCGTCTCCAGAGCGAGGAAGGCGCCCAGCATCGGCCCGAGGGTGAAGCCCAGGGAGAAAGCCAGCCCAATCATGGCCTGGAGGGAGAATTCAACAAACGTCCTTTAGCTAACATGCCTCCTTCCAGAGCAACAAAACCTGACCCAAATCCCTGATTTGGTTTCTCCTGGGTCCGCGCCCCATTGTTCATAAGTACCGTATTTTTCGGCGTATAAGACGCTCCGAAGTATAAGATGCACCTAGCTTCTGGGGAGAAAAAAAAAATCTGCCTCTCCCTCCCAGCAATTTGCCTCCTTGCAGCAAAAAGCAAGTTTCAGTTTCAGCACAGCCTGATTAGCACAAACAGCTGATTGTCGGGCCTCTCGATCATCAGCTGTTTCAGGCTGCAGGGATTGCCATAGCCTATTGCCATCTCCATGCACCTTATTTTCCACCCGTTCCGGGCAGCAGGGATCGGAATGGGCAGAAAATGGGGTGCACGGAGGCTGAAAACGGGGCGTGCAGAACCCAAAAATGGGATGCGGAGGCTGAAAATGGGGCACGTGGAGGCAACAATAGGGAATGGCAATCCCTGCAGCCTGAAACAGCTGATGGTCGGGCGGTGGATCCAACCGACAATCAGCTGCTTGTGCTAATTAGGCTGTGCTGAAGCCGGGAGGTAAATTGCTGGGAGGCAGAGGCCAAATAGTGGGGGCTGATGGGTGGGCGGGGCTACATTCAGTGTATAAGATGCACCCCAATTTTCACCCTTTTTTTAGGAGGGAAAAGTGTGTGTTATACTCCAAAAAATATGACATTTTCAGGAACACAAAAGAAATGTTTTTTTAAAATGTGGACCCATACAGATTTTTTAAATGTGAGTCACGTACAGTAAGCCCTCCCCCCGATCCACAGTATTATTAATAATCTTGCATTAGATAATTATTATTATTAATAATATAATTACCGGTAGTGTAATATATAATTAATTATAATTATTAGTTATAATTCTATTATATTGCATTAATTATATCAATATAATACAATTATTGTTGTATTTTATTAATTATATAATAATAATAATAATAATAATAATTATTCATCATGCACTAGATCCTGGAACAAACAGTTTCAACGTCTTCCCTCAAGGTGGCGCCACAGGCCGAAATAACTAGAGCCAAGACGAGAAAACCAGAACCGCAGCGATCCACTTCACACTTCACGTGGCAAGAAAAGTCGTAACAGACTTATGACCGTTGCAGCATCCCCAGGATCATGTGATCAAAATTCAGGAACCCCCCCCCCAGTGACTGACTCAGATTTATGACGGTAGCAGTATTGCGAGAGGGTCACGTGATCCCCTCCTGCAACCTTTTGGCGAGTAACGTCAATGGGGACGCCAGATTCACTCAACAACCGGCAGCGATTCTCTGTTAACAACTGTGTCGAGAAAGGTCGTACCACGGGGCGAAACTCACTTTAACAAACGGCTCACTTAGCAACAGAAACTTGGGGGGTCAATGGTGGTCGTACATCGAGGATTACTGATAGATTGTCGAGAAGCTAATTCTTTGTCCTTACTAAGCTACCTTGTTTCCCCCAAAAATAAGACCTCCCCAGATAAGTAGCCCAATCGGGCTTTTGAGCGCATGCGCTAAAATAAGCCCTCCCCGAAAATATCCTAACACAGCAGCAGCCATGAGGTGACCACACTTTCTGCCTCGTGCACCTCAAAAATAATAACACCTCCCCGAAAATAAGGCCAAGGGCTTATTTTGGGGGGGTCAAAAGAAAATAAGACCCTGTCTTATTTTCGGGGAAACACGGTAGAATCCGAGAAGGAGGAGGACTAACCCAGCGTGATTTGTTTCTGAAATTGTATATTTCCTGCCTAAGAAGGGAGGAGGCTGGACTAGAAGACCTCCGAGGTCCCTTTTAGTTCGGTTATTCTGTTAAAAATAGGAAGCGCTCACCATGCCTTTGCTTCGAGCTTTCGGACACGGGAGATCCGCGATGACGGCGGTGCAGAGGCTGACGTTCCCTTTGCTGATCCCGCCAAGGATTCTGGAGCAAAGGAAGAGTTCGAAGCTCCTGGAAACAGCCCACAAGGAATAGGAGGCCACCAGGCCGAGCTGTAAAGAGATTTTGGCCTCCTTAGACATGTTTTGCTGACGTTCGAGCAGCTTCTTGGTTTGTTCCACTCAAGAGGAAATGGCTCAGCTAGGTACAGGGAGTCCTCGACTTACAACAGTTCATTTAGTGACCAAAGTTATTACACGTTCCAGTTTCCCAAACATGACATTTCAATAAATGATTCCTTTATTAGGAGCGCCGGCAGCCCCGGCAAAAAGTTTCTCTCTCAGGCTAACAAGTCCATCCGGCAGGGAGATGAGTAGTTGTCTGCCACATCTATTCATCTCCACCCCCTGCCTTTTATCCCCAGAGCTACAGTGGGGCTTCGCTAGCAGCGGTGGTTCTTCCGTCCCAAGGACCGGCCCATAGATTTCCACTGCTCTCCTCTCCTCTGCCACATCTATTCATCTCCGCCCCCTGCCTTTGATCCCCAGAGCCAGGGTGGGGCTTCGCTAGCAGCGGTGGCTCTTCCGTCCCAAGGACCGGCCCATAGATTTCCACTGCTCTCCTCTCCTCTGCCACATCTATTCATCTCCGCCCCCTGCCTTTGATCCCCAGAGCCAGGGTGGGGCTTCGCTAGCAGCGGTGGCTCTTCCGTCCCAAGGACCAGCCCATAGATTTCCACTGCTCTCCTCTCCTCTGCCACATCTATTCATCTCCGCCCCCTGCCTTTGATCCCCAGAGCCAGGGTGGGGCTTCGCTAGCAGCGGTGGCTCTTCCGTCCCAAGGACCGGCCCATAGATTTCCACTGCTCTCCTCTCCTCTGCCACATCTATTCATCTCCGCCCCCTGCCTTTGATCCCCAGAGCCAGGGTGGGGCTTCGCTAGCAGCGGTGGCTCTTCCGTCCCAAGGACCGGCCCATAGATTTCCACTGCTCTCCTCTCCTCTGCCACATCTATTCATCTCCGCCCCCTGCCTTTGATCCCCAGAGCCAGGGTGGGGCTTCGCTAGCAGCGGTGGCTCTTCCGTCCCAAGGACCAGCCCATAGATTTCCACTGCTCTCCTCTCCTCTGCCACATCTATTCATCTCCGCCCCCTGCCTTTGATCCCCAGAGCCAGGGTGGGGCTTCGCTAGCAGCGGTGGCTCTTCCGTCCCAAGGACTGGCCCATAGATTTCCACTGCTCTCCTCTCCTCTGCCACATCTATTCATCTCTGTCCCCTGCCTTTGATCCCCAGAGCAAGGGTGAGGCTTCGCTAGCAGCGGTGGCTCTTCCGTCCCAAGGACCGGCCCATAGATTTCCACTGCTCTCCTCTCCTCTGCCACATCTATTCATCTCCGCCCCCTGTCTTTTATCCCCAGAGCTACAGTGGGGCTTCGCTAGCAGCGGTGGTTCTTCCGTCCCAAGGACCGGCCCATAGATTTCCACTGCTCTCCTCTCCTCTGCCACATCTATTCATCTCCGCCCCCTGCCTTTGATCCCCAGAGCCAGGGTGGGGCTTCGCTAGCAGCGGTGGCTCTTCCGTCCCAAGGACCGGCCCATAGATTTCCACTGCTCTCCTCTCCCCTATGTCTTCTGCACATCTATTCATCTCCACCCCCTGCCTTTGATCCCCAGAGCTAGGGTGGGGCTTCGCTAGCAGCGGTGGCTCTTCCGTCCCAAGGACCGGCCCATAGATTTTCACTGCTCTCCTCTCCCCTATGTCTTCTGCACATCTATTCATCTCCACCCCCTGCCTTTGATCCCCAGAGCTAGGGTGGGGCTTCGCTAGCAGCGGTGGCTCTTCCGTCCCAAGGACCGGCCCATAGATTTCCACTGCTCTCCTCTCCTCTGCAGATCGAGGCGCCAGGCACTGGGCCCAGCTGTTCCATCCTTCCGAGGTCAGTAAAATGAGGACCCAGATTGTTGGGGGCCAGAGGCTGACTCTAAACTGCTTAGAGAGACTGTAAAGCATTATGAAGTGGTATATAAGTCTTAGTGATATTGCTATTGCCCTTCCGTCCGTCCTTCCTTCCTTCCTTCCTTCCTTCCTTCCTTCCTTCCTTCCTTTTCATTTCCTTCCTTCCTTCCCTCCTTCCTCCTTTCTGTTGTGGCGCAGTGCTTAGAATGCAGTATTGCAGGCTAATTCTGCCCACTTTCTAGAGTTCGATCCCGACCAGGTCAAGGTGACTCAGCCTCCCATCCTTCCGAGGTCAGTAAAACAAGGACCCAGATTGTTGAGGGCAAGAGTCTGACTCTGTAAACTGCTTAGAGAGGGCTGGAAAGCAGTGAGAAGTGGTTATAACGGTTATTGCTACGGCTATTGCCTCCTCTTCCAGCTGAAACCAACATACCGCCGTGACCAGCAGAGCCGGTCGTCTCCCAAAGGAATCGGAGGCAGCTCCAGTGAGAGGCGAGGCCAGAAACTGAAGCAGAGAAAACAGGGAGCCGATGAGACCTGGAAGAGAAGATGGGAGACGGGGAGGTTCCGTGGGTCGCACGCCATCTTCCGTCCACTGACCCCACAACTTAGTTTACCTCCCTTTTTTTCCACCACTAAGTATTGAAAGCAGGAGTGTCCAACCTCTTCAAGACCTGTGGACTTCAACTCCCAGAATTCCCCTGGGAGAATTTGCTGGGGGATTCTGGGAAGTGAAGTCCACCGGTCTTAAACGTTGTCGAGATTGGACACGCCTGCTTGAAAGCCGTGCTTTCACGGGTCAAAGGGGAACGCACCTCCAACTCGACCAGTGGTGGGGTTCAATTTTTTTTACTTCCAGTTCTGGGGCCATGGCTTTGTGGGCGTGGTGTGGCTTTGTGGGCGTGGCTTTGTGGGCGTGGCAGGGGAAGGAACTGCAAAATCCCCACTCCTTTCCCACCCACCTGCTTTTTCTAACCTGTTCAGAGAAACAAAAGAAGATCAGCTGCGAGGAGGCAGCAGGGGCGTGGCCAGCCTACTTGCCGGTTCTCCAAACTACTGAAAAATTCCCACCACCGGTTCTGCAGAACTGGCTGAATACCACCTCTGATATTTGCCACGGCCAATTCACCACGAATCAACTCGCCACGGGTCAAGAGTGTACACGAATATCAAAGAAATAGAATCTTAAAGAAAGGAGGAGGGGCAACATAAAAGGCGAATGACGAAGTAAAATGGAGTTTTAATTGTTTTAAACAATTGGCGAGTTGGCCGTGGCAAATTGTCCCATTCTGTGCTGTGGGTTCCTTCATCCGTGCCCTGCAGCCCCCCCCCCATTTTTCTAGACACCAGAGAAGGGAGGGGAGAGTCGACCACCAGCCCGGCCAGGGACTTATCTCCAAGGCCCAACATTCCCCTCGGGCAGGTGGTTTCCTCCAGACCAGGTGCCAACTGAGGCAACGCCCTGCAATAAAGGGAATTTCCTACCTCCAAACAAGACGCTGTTGTACTTCCTTTCTGGCGGAATGCCAAGGCTGCCACTGAACCAGTCCACGCCGGCTTGTACCCTCCTGTAGAGTCCATCCTGGGGAAGGAAGGAAGGGATTGAGCAAGGGGAAGGGGCTGGGGAAGCCACCTCTAGCCCCATTCCTTTCAATTCTGGTATTTATGGCAATCTTCCAATGTTTAAGAGGCTGCCACTAAGAAGAGGGGGTCAACCTCTTCCCCAAAGCACCAGAAGATAAGACAAGAAAGAATGGGTGGAAACGGATCAAGGAGAGAAGCAAGGTGGAATTAAGGAGAAACTTCCTAACTGTGAGGACAATTAACCAGTGGAACAGAAGTTGCCACCAGAAGTTGTGGTATTTCATCACTCGAGTTTTTAAAGAAGAGATTGGACAGCCACCTGTCAGAAATGGTCTAGGGTCTCCTGCTTAAGCAGGGGGTTGGACTAGAGGACCTCCAAGGTCCCTTCTGAATTGAGTTCTAGCGCTGCCTTAGTTCCTCTCTCTCAGCACAATCCACCTCCCAGGATTGCTGTTTTGGGGGAAATTAGGAGAAGGAACATGTGTTGGATATGTTTGAGTTATTTGTGAAAATAATAATGGTGGGATATTAATCAATCAATCAATCAAATCATTCCACTAAGGTGGGAAACATACTGTTCTGTCATTTTCTTGATCCCAGAAGCACCTTTCTCTCCCCTAAAAAAAAAATATCTTCAAACATCCATCCCACCAAGTGCATCCTTGGTATCATAGTCATCTTCTCCCTCCCGCAATACATCAAATAACCTTTTCATATTTCATCTATTATCTATAAACAAAGCTTCAAAGCTTCATCATTCAGTCCCTGATGTCAGCAAAAGTTCAGAAGGGTTACCGGAGATAAGAACGCATCTATTTTAGCTGTGATCAAATAAGCCAACTTTACATTCCTTCCTTTTAACAATCTGAAATGTTGTTGTTTTTCCTTCAAAATATCCCTTTCCTTTACTTTTAATCTTCTCAAATACAGTCCTGAAACTTCCATTTCTTTTCATATTTTTTTTCTTCCCTTCGTCCCTTCTCACAAAATTCTTCACAACTTTAAAAGAGCTTTCTATGCCTGCTTTTCCAGAGGGGGGTCGGACTGGCTTTACAACTGTGGGGTGTTTGTTGCGGAATTTGAAAACAACAGCTAGGTTGCATGGTGTCGCTTTCTTGCACCTCTCTGGAGTGTGTCCTGACACTTCCTTTCCAAGATGAGGGGAAGACTATCACACTCCAGCGTGCCGCTTCAGCGTTTCAGCCATTGCAAACTTCCTTATTTTAAGTTTCACGATTAGGAAACCACTGTCGAAGTGAAATGTCAAAAAATAAAAATAAAAAAGACCAAGGAAAAAAACACGCACAATTCAACACATGGCAAGAACATCTACATCCGAAACGACAATCTGTTTAGTGTGAGTCACTAAAAAAACTTATGGTTAACCAAGGACAGAATCAACACAACAGTTGGGGATGCAGAGCTAATTAAAATACTTGTGGGTTGGATTAAAATTCCTCCAAAGCAATGGTGCTCTTCAGCCGGTTCGCACCGGTTTGAGCGAACCGGTGGCCAGTGGGAGGCTCCACCCATCCACACATAATCACGTCCCATTTTTGACACTCTGCGCATGCACAGAAGGTCATGCGCACCGGTCCTACATTTGCGAACTGGTAGGGGAGGGGAAGGGAATACCACTCCTGATCCAATCCTGTGTGGATACAGGGCTCACTCACTTGATCCCACGTTCCCTGACAGCATCAAGAATCCTCTATGCCCAAATTGGCATTACTCGGACATTAATACGATTGGTATTTCAGGAGAAGAGACCTCCTCTGCTCACAACACAATCCCTTCTGCCACCAGGCTCAAAGTTTTGGGCTTGGACAACCCAAAACTACGCCGACTAAGGTCTGGACTTAATTGTAGTGCACAAAATTGTCTGCTACAACGTCCTACCTGTCAACGACTTCTTCAGCTTCAACCTCAATAATACAGGGGCAAACAATAGATACAAACTCAAGGTCAACCGCTCCAAACTTGATTGCAGGAAATATGACTTTCGCCACAGAGTGGTCAACGCCTGGAATGCTCTACCTAACTCCATTGTTACATCCTCAAACCCCCATAACTTTAACCTTAAACTGTCCACCGTGGACCTCACCCCATTCCTAAAAGGTTCGTAAAGGGGGCGTGCATAAGCGCACCAGCGTGCCTTCCGTTCTTGTCCTACTGTCCCCATTTATTTGTACTCATTTCCTTTTGTCCATGTCCATGTTTATGCTTATACCTGCTATCTTGTACATGTTTGACAAGCTAATAAATAAATAAACAAAGAGAAGGACACTTCGATTCCCACAACGGAGGAACGGCTGCCAAAATCGATGTAGTTAGCAGAGATGGTGGAATGGATTGCTTGGATTCAAGGGGAAAAAAATCCCCACACAATTACTTTTGTTCCTCCTTGGAAACCGTTTTCTGGACTTTGTGCTCGAGGTGAAGGGGGGGGGGGGGAATGAAAGTTTGAAAGAGCTGAGGTGGCGCAGTGGTTAAATGCAGCACTGCAGGCCACTTCAGCTGACTGCAGTTCTGCAGTTCGGCTGTTCAAATCTCACCGGCTCAGGGTTGACTCAGCCTTCCATCCTTCCGAGGTGGGTGAAATGAGGACCCGGATTGTTGTTGGGGGCAATATGCCGACTCTGTAAACCGCTTAGAGAGGGCTGAAAGCCCTATGAAGCGGTATATAAGTCTAACTGCTATTGCTATTGCTTTTGGGTTTTGCTGATTGGATAGGTTTTGTCGTTACCGAAACGGCTAGATAATATTATTATGTAAAGGTCAAAAGTAAAAAAAAAAAGTTATTATCTTATTATACCGCGGTAAAAAGTCGAAAGGCCATGCTTCCCCTCCCTTCTTTACATTTCCCCCCCTCTTCCTCTGCTATTTTGCCCTTATTTTCATTTTTCTTTGCCTCTCTGTGTATTTTATATTTTGGTAAACTGATAAAACGATGAACAAGTTGTTTCTCTTGAACGACTTGAAACAACGATGTTTCAACTCCTATCCTCAAAATGACGCTATAGGGCACTGCAGACCAAGACAACTAGACACAAAGACAGTTTTCCCCCTGAACGCCATCACTCTGCTAAACAAATAATTCAACACTGTCAAACCATTCCCTAAGCCTTCATTACTATTACTATTAGTCTTCTAATCGTTTCTATCACCCATCTATTCCCACGTATGACTGCAGGGCTGTAACTTTGTTGCTTGTATCCTTAGGATTTACATGGATATTGTTTCCTGATTGCTTATTTGTACCCTCTGACTATCATTAAGTATCTTAGGATTCATTATGAGCGTATCTTGTCTTTTTATGATCACTGAGAGCATCTGCACCAAAGACCAATTCCTTGTGTGTCCAAGCACACTTGGCCAATAAAAAAATTCTATTTTTTCTATTCTGTTCTGTCTGTTCTGTTTTCTATTCTATTCTATTCTTTATTCTGTTCTGTTCTATATTCTATTTTCTATCCTATCCTATTCTATATTCTATTCTATATTCTATCCTATTCTATATTCCATATTCTATTCCATATTCTATTCTATATTCTATTCTATATTCTATTCTATATCCTATTTTCTATCCTATTCTATAATCTATTTTCTATATTCTATATTCTATATTCTATTTGTATTCTATATTCTATTCTATATTTATATTCTATCCTTTTCTATATTGTATTTTCTTTTCTTTTCTATTCTATTCTATATTCTATTCTTTATTCTATATTCTATATCCTATTCTATTCTATATTCTATATTCTATCCTATTTTATTCCATATTCCATTCCATTCTATTCTATTCTGTCTGTTCTGTTTTCTATTCTATTTTATTCTTTATTCTGTTCTGTTCTATATCCTATTTTCTATCCTATTCTATATTCTATTTTCTATTTGTATTCTATATTCTATTCTATTCTATATTCTATCCTATTCTATATTGTATTTTCTTTTCTATTCTATACTCTATTCTTTATTCTTTATTCTTTATTGTATTCTATATTCTATATCCTATTCTATTCTATTCCATTCCACCCCATTCTATATTCTATATTCTATATTCTATATTCTATATTCTATATTCTATATTCTATATTCTATATTCTATATTCTATATTCTATATTCTATATTATCCTATATTCTATATTCCATCCTATTTTATTCCGTAGTCCATTCCATTCCATTCTATTCCATTCGAGATACTGCATAGCCTAGAGGAGAGCAGTAACTATATTGAATTCTACTGTATAGTGCAATATTAATGCAATATCAGGAGTTTTCAATACAATTGTATAGAACGCGAAGGTTGTGTGTTTGTGTTTTATTTTCTTAATGTACGATGTACACTGAAGATGGCATTTCATTTTGTTGCATGAGGTGCAATGACAATAAAGTAAACTAACTTGAATTCACACTGAGATGTCCTCGGTTGCGCTAGCAAGTTTTAAATAGGGGGCAAAACCCATCTTCATTTTTTAACTCACGTCATTCTGGCTGAAATGATCCAGGATGGAGGGCAGGAGGGGCAGAATGAGGGTGAAGCCCAGGAGGTCAATCAACAGCGTCAGAAAGACCGCAAAAATGACGCGGGAAGAGTTCTCCTCTGCCGTCCGGACACCTCGGTCCTCTCGTGACATCTTCTGGAGGAGTCCTTTCGCCCACTAGGGTCTCAAAAATCACCACTCCGGCTGGGGAATTCTGGTGGTTGAAGTCCTCAGGTTGTGTCGTTGCCAAGGTTGGAGACCCCTGCAATACAGTGAAGGGCATTGTGGGGCAAAGGTGTGGGTTTAGACCCCCAGAGCACACAAGCCGGACAAGAGGGAAACAGTAAAAGAGTTGGAAGGGACCTTGGAGGTCATCAAGTCCAACCCCCTGCTGAAGCAGGGGACTTATACTATCTCTGATAAATGCTCTTTCCTCTTTCTCTCTCTGTCTCTCTTCCTCCCTCCCCCCTATCTCCCTCCTCCCCTCTCTCTCCTTTCTCTCTGTCTCTCTCCCCTCTCTCTCTCCCCTTTTCTCTCCTTCCCTCTTTCTCTCTGTCTCTCTCCCCTCTCTCCTTCCCTCTCTCTTCTCTTTCTCTGTCTCTCTCCCCTCTCCCACCTTTTCTCTCCTTCCCTCTCTCTCCTCTTTCTGTCTCTCTCCCTCTCTGTCTTTTTCCCCCTCTCCCCACTCTCTCTCTTCCCCTCCCTCCCCCTCTCTCCTCTTGCTCTCTCCTCTCGCTCTGTCTCCCTCCCCCTCTGTCACTCTCTCCTCTCACTCTATCTCTGCCTCCCTCTCTCTGTCCCCTCTCACTTTCCTTCCCTCTCCCCCCTTTCTCTCCCTCCGTCTCTCTCTCCTCTTTCTACCTCTCTCCACACTCTCTCTCTCTTCCCCACCCTCCCTCCTCTCTGTCTCTCTTTCTCTTCTCGCTCTATCTGTCTCCCTCCCCCCTCCTCTTTCTCTCTGTCTGTCCTCTCACTCTCTCTATCTCTGTCTTCCTCACCCCCTCTCACTGTCTCCTCTTACTCTCTCTCACCTTTCTCTCCCTCCCTCTCTCTCCTCTTTCTCCCTCTCTGTCTCGTTCCCTCTCTCCTCCCTCTGTCTCTCTCTCTCTCTCCTCTCACTCTATCTGTCTCCCTCCCCCTCCGTCCTCTTTCGCTCTGTCTCTCTCTCCTTTCACTCACTATCTCCCTCCCTCTCTCTCTCTCTGTCTTCCCCTCTCTCTCCTTCCCTCTCTCTTTCTGTCAGTAGCAGCCTCCCAGCAGGGGAAAGGATGCTGCCCCAAAGGAACTCAAGACATGCTCAGGAGCCCCAGAGGTGGAGTGCCAACGTTAAAGCGCCTTCTTCCTTGGATGCCCCTTTCCCTCCCCCCCCCACCTCCATGCGCCTCCCCCTCCTCCTCCTCCTCCTCCTCGCGCGGGCCCCCCAGAGATGCCGGGATGGACGGGGGGCCACCAGGAAAGCCCCGCGGGAGGGGAGAGACGCCCCCTCCCCCAGGCGAGCCCACCTCCGCTCCCCGCCGCCGGAGAGCCCGGCCAGCCCCGCTCCTCCTCCGGGGGCCTCCGCTCGCCCGCCCGTCCGCCCGGCCTCCCTCCTTGGCCAGCCAGCGCCTTCCTCTTCCGGCCGGCTGCGCCCCGAGGAGGCAGCGGAGCCCCCGAGCGCCCCGGCCCGCCTGTCCCCGCGCATCCCGCCGCTGCCTCCCTCCTCCCCGGGCTGGGCCGGAGCGCAGCGCCCGGGAGCCCCCGGGGAAGGCGGGTAGGGAGCCCCCCGGGCAGGGCTGACCTGGGCGAGGCGCGTCCTGGGCGGAGGGTCTCCGGGCGCCGCCCGCGGATCCTGGTCCCCGAGCGACTTCCGCGAGGCGTTGGCCGCCGGTGGAGTCCAGGCGGGATCCCAGCGCTCTTCCTCATCCCAGCCCTCGCCGGGCAGGAGCCCCAGCCGCGTCCCGGACCCAGCTTCACCCGGATCAACGGAATCCCTGACCCATTTTAACCTGGGTCAACGGAATCCAGCGGGATCCTGGATCCAGTTTCACCTGCATCGACAGAATCCCGGATCCCGCTTCAAACGGATCCACAGGATCCTGGATCAACGGAGTCCCGGACCCAGCTTCACCCGGATCAACAGAATCCCTGAGGCATTTTAACCCGGATCAACGGAATCCAGCGGGATCCTGGATCAACAGGATCCTGGATCCAGTTTCACCTGCATGGACAGAATTCCAGATCCAACTTTACCTGGGTCAACGGAATCCAGTGGGATCCTGGATCAACGGGATCCTGGATCCAGTTTCACCTGCATCAACAGAATCCCAGATCCCGCTTCAAACAGATCCACAGGATCCTGGATCAACAGAATCCCAGACCCATTTTAACCTGGGTCAACGGAATCCAGCGAGATCCTGGATCAACAGGAACCTGGATCCACTTTCACCTGCATCAACAGAATCCCTGACTCATTTTAACCTGGATCAACGGAATCCAGCGAGATCCTGGATCCAGTTTCACCTGGATCAACAGAATTCCAGGCCCAGCTTCACCTGGATTAATGGAATCCCAGATTCATCTGAATCCACAGAATCCAGCTGGATCCTGGACCAATGGGATCTTGGACCCAGCTTCCCTTGGATGAGGGGAAGGGCAGGGTGGGGGCTGAACCCAGGGCCTCCTGTGGGATGAGTCTCCAGCTGACTGATAGGTGTCGTCCTCCACCTACACCCAGGATTCGAGCCCAACGTTTCTGTGGTGAAGTCAGATCCGCCCCCCCACTTTGCGACCTTTCTTGCCCCCCGTTGTTAAGTGAATCCCCACAGATGTTCGGTTAGTCACACTCCGGCTTCCCCCTTGACTTTGCTTGGCGAAAGGACATCAACGCCCCCCCCCTTCCAGGACGCCAAGGTCATAAAGAGGAACCAGCTGGCGAGCGTCCGGATTGTGACCTCCCAAGGCACATTTCCATGCCGTCGTAATTCGGAACGGTCACTAAACAAACTGTTGCAAGTGGAGGACTACCTGAAGTAGGAAAATTTATACAGCTTGCGGCAACTCTAGGCAGCTGATTAAAAACACCATGTCAAACACACACACACAGAGTGATAACACTCAAACCAGCCATTTAAGGGGCTCCGTCCCCCTCTGGGTCCCCCAGGCCCTCTGGCAAAACCACATCTTCAGGGCCCTGCAGAAGAGTGTCAGAGTGGGCACCGGTCTAATTCCAGAGGGAGGGAGCCACCACGGAAAAGGCCCTTCTTCCGGTACCCGCTAGATGAATCTCCTTAGGGGACGGGACCCCCCAACACTCCTTGCCTCCCTGCTCAAGTGGGTCAGGGTGGAGGGGATGTGACGGTCCCGAGCCATGAAGGGCTTTAAAGGTGACCGGATCCACGACTCCCGAGGGAGTGAAAATTGGGAAATCATGGCTGCTTCGATGCCATTGGCTTCTGCTGCGGCTACGCCGACCTTTGTTTTGAACTTTCTTTTTTAAAATTAGCTAAACGTTAAAAACATTGGACATAGCGCGACATTTCCAGCTTGAACGTTTCCATATAGTGACTGGATCTTACATTTTATATCCATTACCCAGGTGTGTGTGGTCAGTCAGATTACCTGTTGTCATATAACTCCTTGTGTAGGTGTGGCGGTCACCCATGGCCCAGTGCATAACAGGGCATGCGCAGCCATGCTGAACCACACAGGAAATAACAAGTCCCAAAAGATAAAAACATCCTGACCAGGATATGACCATATATAGACAGAACTTCCCTGAGCAGTAGATTAGCAATTGTAGTTTGACAGGCTGTCTTAAATCACATGCTGATTGCTCCTCCTGCCTTTGTCCTATCTCAATAAAAGGGGCTCCCAGACCCCAATCTGGGTCGCCTCATCCCGAGAAAGCTCGTGTCTGTGTCTTTTCTCAACATTGGCCCCATGGGCGAACCACGGGTACTTCAATTACCTGTCCATTGAGCCTTTCTTTTATAGAATTACTAACCATACAAATACATATCCAATTCCTGCCTATCACACATTCTTGATACTCTATTTTCCAATTCTCAATTTATGTTTTTTTTTCCCACTCCTTTCTAACCAACGGTAACATTTGTCCCAGATTTCCTGATATTCCATCTCCCTCTTGTCCTTGAGCTCTGGAGTCAGCCTGCCCATCTCTACGCACGTCAGTATCTTATTTATTATTTCTCGTTCCGAGGGAGTCTCTTTATTTTTCCATTTTTTGTGGGAAAACCAGTCTTGCCACCGTTAAAATATGCAGCGTTAAACATAGTCCACCTTTGCCATCTCTAGTAGAAATAAATCTGGCCTCAACTCCATCCTTTGCTTTAGCATCTCTTCAAATACTTTTATCTGGGGCCAAAAAAAAGCCCTGGCTTCTGTGCACTCCCGCCACATATGGTAGAAGGTCCCTAGGCCTGTTTTCAATTTTCTGTGACAATTTCCCAGGCAGTCTTGCAATCCCGTTCTCTCCCCTATCCAGTAGTAGCCACTTACCTGCCTCCTGGGAAAGGGGGAGAATGGGAGAAAGTAGGAAATGTCAAGAGGAAAGGAGGGGAGATCATTTTCTGATGCTCCCTGCCAGTCCCCCCCCCGTCCCCCCCCCGAAGAAACCCAATTGGAAAGCTGGCAGGAATTTGGAATCCTGTAATCTGGTTCGGCACAGCCCGACCAGAGTCTCTCTCTCTCTCTAGCATCACCGCTTCAGTAGCATTGCCCTTGTTCTCCGTGGGATCCTTGCCACCAGATCCCTGGATCTGGTGCTCACCGGCCCTCCCTCCAGGTGTAAAATACTGCCCCCTCCTGAGTAAGCTCAGCCTTTCCAGCCTTGTATCCCACGCGCGAGTTGCGTCTCATTGCTCCCTTCCTGAATTCCCCTTCCTGCATTAAGCCGGGTGCCAGTCCACGGGACGAGTGGCCCTCGGTGCCTCGAAGCTGGGGCAGCCTCTGGCCATGTGCAGAGTGGCCTTTTGAGTCTTATCACTAGGGGGTTTTCCGTTCGGCAGGCAAACGTATCAAATATATTATACAATTTTATTTAGAAACCAGAATATATATTTTTTTAAATCCAGGAAAAAAAAAACACCCCTTGTACTCCCTTATTGAAAACGATCAAAACGTTCCAGGAAATTCTAATCGTTTAAATATCCTCGGTTGTCTTCTGAGGTTATTTATTTATCTGGGAATATATTTTAACGCTTTTTCCTCTTGAGGGCTTTCCAATCACCTTCCTGCTGAGCAAGACTTTGGAAGAGCTGCTTCACCTTCCTCTTTCTTTCAGAATCCCTGAAAAAGCAGAAAAACGAAATAAAATTAAAAAATGAAAGTGCGATCCTGCCCTGAAGGCAAATATTCAAAGAAAAATCATTTTAGGGCTGTGTTATTCTTTTAGCATCTCATGACTATCACTTTGTGGTTTTGTCTTATGATTTGTGTTAAATTGCTTTTATTTGGTATCTTGTGACTATTACGGAGTGTTTTACCTTATGATTTGTGGTGATTGGATTATGATTTATCACTTGCTGTTTTTATGTAAACCGAGAAGCATAGGCACTGGAGACAAATTCCTTGTGTGTCCAATCACACTTTACACAATAGAATTCAATCCAATTCAATTTCTGAATTCTATTCTCTAATTTAATCTAATTCTTCTGCTCTGTTCTACTATTTTACTCCATTCTCTAATTTAATCTAATCGTTCTGTTATTCTATGCTATTCTCTAATTTATTCTAATTCTTCTGTTCTTTTATTCTATTCTCTAATTTAATCTAATCATTCCGTTATTCTATTCTATTCTCTAATTTAATCTAATTCTTCTGCTCTGTTCTACTATTTTACTCCATTCTCTAATTTAATCTAATCGTTCTGTTATTCTATGCTATTCTCTAATTTATTCTAATTCTTCTGTTCTTTTATTCTATTCTCTAATTTAATCTAATCATTCCGTTATTCTATTCTATTCTAATTTAATCTAATTCTTCTGCTCTGTTCTACTATTTTACTCCATTCTCTAATTTAATCTAATCGTTCTGTTATTCTATTCTATTCTCTAATTTATTCTAATTCTTCTGTTCTTTTATTCTATTCTCTAATTTAATCTAATCATTCCGTTATTCTAGTCTATTCTAATTTAATCTAATTCTTCTGCTCTGTTCTACTATTTTACTCCATTCTCTAATTTAATCTAATCGTTCTGTTATTCTATTCTCTAATTTATTCTAATTCTGTTCTTTTATTCTATTCTCTAATTTAATCTAATCATTCCGTTATTCTATTCTATTCTCCCATTTAATCTAATTCTTCTGTTCTTTTATTCTATTCTCTAATTTAACCTAATTGTTCCGTTATTCTATTCTATTTGTTAATTTAATCTAATTCTTTTTTTCTGTTATTCTGTTCTATTCTCTAATTTAATCATTCTGTTACTCTATTTGCTAATTTAATCTAATTGTTCTGTTCTGTTACTCTATTCTATTCTCTAATTTAATCCAATTCTTCTGTTCTATTCTATTCTATTCTATTCTATTCTCTAATTTAATCCAATTCTTCTGTTCTATTTTATTCTACTATTCTATTCTCTAATTTAATCTACTTCTTCTGTTCTGTTGTTCTATTCCCTAATTTAATCTAATTGTTCTGTTCTGCTATTCTATTCCATTTTCCTATTCCTATTCTACACTCCGCTCCTCCGTTCCGTCCCATTCCACTCGAACCTCTTATCTCTGAGATGACAACGCCTCCCCCACATCCCCTCTAAGCAGGGACCATTTCCCGACCATTGGCATTTTCCTCCGTTTTCCTCGCGCAACCCAAACCCTCCCGCTACCTTTCCATGACTTCTGTAAGCTGCATCTTTGCCAGGAACTGGTTGTCTCTGCGGATCTCGCGCACGGCCCCTTTGAATTCGCGCTTGTGCTTGTGAACGAGGCGCTGCCGTTCCTGCTCTTGCTTACTGCTCCCTTGCTTCCGTCCGAATTCCAGCCTGAAACAAGAAAAGATTCCAAATTCATTCCCAATTTCCGCTGTGTAGTAATTTCCTCGAAGTGAACATCTGATTCAATTATGTTGTCCGGGGTAGCAAAGCACCTAAGAGATGGAACCTCTCCAAAATATCTAAGCTTTCGTTACTTTTCACTTCTGAAAGTTGGGCTACTTTAAGTAAACTACATCAGTGTTTCTCAACCTTGGCAACTTGAAGATGTCTGGACTTCAAGTCCCAGAATTCCCCAGCCAGCGAATGCTGGCTGGGGAATTCTGGGAGTTGAAGTCCAGACATCTTCAAGTTGCCAAGGTTGAGAAACACTGAACTACAGTAAATTAGAGAAGCCTCTGGATTTTTTTTTTAAAAAAATGAAATTAGCAATAGCAATAGCAGTTAGACTTATATGCCGCTTCCTAGGGCTTCCAGCCCTCTCTAAGCGGTTTACAGAGTCAGCATATCGCCCCCAACAACAATCCGGGTCCTCATTTCACCCACCTCGGAAGGTTGGAAGGCTGAGTCAACCTTGAGCCGGTGAGATTAGAACAGCCGAACTGCAGAACTGCAGTCAGCTGAAGTAGCCTGCAGTGCTGCATTTAACCACTGCGCCACCTCGGCTACAGTACAGTACAATTGACTACAGTATTCAATGGAGGGGGGTATGGTGGCCTAGAGGCAGAGCTCTCATCTCACAATCAGCAGGCCGTGAGTTCGAGCCTTGGTAGAAGCAGATATTTCTCTCTCTGGGCACACCGAGAATGTTATTTGCTGGAAAAAATGCTCCGCTCTGGCAACAGGAAAGGCATCCGGCCATTAAAACACTCCGCTAGCTCCATTCATTTGCCCAAACTCTTACACCGCAAGGGATTGTGGGGTCGTTAAAAGAGGATGACCGCGACTACGGTATTCAACACGTGACTCTGATGGCTCGAATAAACTGTCAGCAGCGGCCAGAGAGACAATGGGTTACCACCAAATCGTTTCTCCCTCGCATACTCTGGATTTCAGCCGCCCCATGCAAAGAATTCTCGGCCCAACTGGGCTTTTAAAATGTAAATATTAAACGTTACCCGTGATTGTTTATTTCCGTTTGAGGCAGGACTGGCGGTAGGTAGGGGTCCGTTTTGAGATACTCACACCTTCACTATTTTTGGAGTGTACAGCTTCAAAGGAACCGGCTTCCTCTTGTCGCAGAGCAACGGGCTATACGGCCTGGGGACATCCAGCTTCTCCTGGACGCTCTGATGCAATTCCTTAAAAGTCCCGAGAGATTTAAAATGAAAAGCAGGAATGGAAAGATAGAATAGAATGAACAATTAACGTAGAAGAGAATAAAGAATGGAATGTGAATAGAATAGAATATGGATAGGATAGAATTAGAAAGAATAGTATAGAATAGAATAGAATAGAATAGAATATGTAAAGAATAGAATAGAACAAAGAATGGAATATGAATAGAATAGAATATGGATAAGATAGAACAGAATAGGATAGAATTGGAAAGCATAGAATAGAATATGTAAAGAATAGAATAGAATAAATGGAATGTGAATAGAATATGGAAAGGATAGAATAGGTTAGAATTAGAAAGAATAGTATAGAATAGAATAGAATAGAATATGTAAAGAATAGAATAGAACAAAGAATGGAATATGAATAGAATATAGATAGGATAGAATAGAATATGGAAAGAATAGAACAGAATAAAGAATTGAATGTGAATAGAATAGAATATGGATAGGATAGAATTAGAAATAAAAATAGAATAGAATATGGAAAGAATAGAATAGAGAATGGAATGTGAATAGAATAGAATATGGATAGGATAGAATAGGATAGAATTGGAAAGCATAGAATAGAATATGTAAAGAATAGAATAGAACAGAACAGAATAGAGAATGAAATGTGAATAGAATAGATAATGGATAGGATAGAATAGAATAGACTGGAAAGAATAGAATAGAATAGACTAAAGAATGGAATGTGAATAGAATAGAATATGGAAAGAATAGAAGAGAATAGAGTAGAATAGAATAAAATAGCATAGCATAGCATAGAATATGGAAAGAATAGAATGAAAGAATTCTGAATAGAATAGAGGTGTCCCGTCCCCCCCACATTTTACGACCTTTCGGGCCACATTGCTTCACAAGTCACTCTTTCCACTCCGGACTCTAAATGAACTGTTGTAAGCCAAGGACTACCTGTGCTCCTTGTTTCTGGTGGCTACCCTCACTGTTGAGGGTAGACAGGAGTTCTCGGCTGTTTCTCGGGACACCCTCCCCACTTACTTGAAGCTGTGCGGGATACTTGGCTGTCTGCAGGACGAGGGAGGAGAGCAGCAACCGGAGGGGCCCCACAATTTCACGGAAGGATGGAAGCTCCCCGTAAAGGACGGCGCATCGTTTCACCAGAGCCAGAGCCAGAGCCACGCATGACAATCTGCAAAAGACAAGAAGCGGGCAGAGCCGTCGTTGGCCTAGTGGGTAGAAAGCAGTACTGAAGGTTGACTCTGCCGACTGCCGGGAGTTCGATCCCGACTGGCTCAAGGTGGACTCAGCTGTCCGTCCTTCCTAGTGTATGTGACAATCAAGAAATATAGCCTATCGATCTATTAGATTCAATAAGTCCCATGGATAATAGAAGACCCCAGAGGAAAAGAGATAATGAACCAAAGTTTTCAGCTAGGATGATTTCAACATTTACCAGAAATATTTGTAACCCTGCTGAGACATTGCTAACTGTAAAATATGTTGCTGGTTTTTATTTTATTTTTTGCACTTGTATGGATTCGTTTAAAACAGGAAGAATGAAACTGTTGGAAATGAGGAATTGAAAGTAATGTACAAAGGTATTCACGGAAAGTGACAGTTAATGAGGTTGTGAAGCATGTATGTGGTTAGAAGAACGGTATAAAATGATTAGCTGGGGAAGAAATTTTGGCCATAATATAAAGTTAGAAAAATGGGATAAATTATGGGAAAGAAATTGTACATTTACAATGGCAGTAGCTTTCAAAGAAAATCTCTATAAAATGTTTACAAATACAAATACAATAACAGAGTTGGAAGGGACCTTGGAGGTCTTCTAGTCCAACCCCCTGCCTAGGCAGGAAACCCTATACCGTTTCAGACAAATGGCTATCCAGCATCTTCGTAAAGACTTCCATTTGCCCTCAGCGAGATTGGCCAGAATGTACCCAATCCCCCAAATGTTGGAGACGTAGCCACAAGTCTGGAACATTCTACCATATGTGGTGGACATGCCCCATCACAAGGAAATGCTGGTGCAAAATTCGGAAATGGTTGGAAGAAATTACGGAGCAAAAAATAGAACTGAAACCAGAAGCGTTCTTATTAGGACTATTAGACCAAAAAATGGATAAACAATATCAATACATAACATTACACATACTCACTGCAGCTAAGATTGCTTTCGCACAAAACTGGAAAAAAAAATCAATACACCCGCGGACGAAACAATAATTAGAAAATACTTCGAATGTGCAGAGATGGACAAAATGACTATAGAAATAAAAGAAAGAGAAGAATCGGATTTCTATAAAATGTGGAATAGAATTTATAAGCGGCTAGAAAACAGAAGCCAAAACAGAAAAGAGGGAATGTAAATATAATGGTGATATAAATAATTAATGTTATTATAAGTGTTAGCACAACTGTTGTTATATTGTAGGACAAGGTTAAAGGAATAGGAAGGCAATACAGAATGGAGAATTATAAAGGCTAAACAGGAAAGCCAATACAGAAGGCTATATAATTACTTATATATAATATTTCCTATTATTTTCTTACGGCAGCTTGATACAACATACCTCAGATTATCCGCTTCCATTTTGCTTTTTCCTTTGGATCTACTTAAAATGTGGAGCGGGATGTTTTCTTTTCGCCACGTTCCTCTCCCTGATTTCTCACCGACCACGAGCAAGTTGGAATGTTTTCCCAGCGAGACAAAAGGAGGCAGCAAAGAATAACCTTGAAGGAAAAACAGACACAAATGTTAAGTTGTCCTCCCAGGATACTCGTATGAACGTGTTCGTTATTTTTAAAACCTATATAAATGTGTCAAATATTCTCCTGTACTTATAAGCCTAAAAAGTCAATGAAAAGTTCACAAGAAAGAAACAATGAGTGAAATATTTTCATATTACAGTATTTTTCGGAGTATAAGATGCACCTTTTCCCACCCAAAAAGAGGGCGAAAATTTGGGTGCGTCTTATACACCGAATGTAGCCCCCCACCAGAGGCCAAAAACGTGAGGCGTTGAGTCAGCGATGGTCTACGGCAATCCCTGTAGCCTGGAACAGGTGATTGGGGGTATTCAGGCAGTCCGATCCACCCACCAATCAGCTGTGCTGAATCAGGCTGCAATAAGTGCTGAAGCTGACCTGGCTGGTCACAGTTTACAGCAGCAATCACATTCAGAAAGCACAGTAACTGATTCAGCAGGATTCAAAATAATCATAATAATATACAATGCATTACCAAAAGCAGGTTTTCCAAGGTAGCAGTAAATACAAGCAAAACACAAGCAGTTTCACTTTCAGTTCTGGGCTAAGCCAGGCTCCTTCCTGTCTCCTTGTTGCTCACACAGCAAATACTGTTTCAGAGTCCAAATAGCGATCATTGGCTGGCTTAATTGCTCTGCCTATTCATTGGCTGACCTTGTTCCCATGTGTACCACCTGAATACCACGGATACTGGTAGGGCAGAATTTTTCTTATTTTCCTCCCCAAAAACTAAGGTGCATCTTATACTTGGGAGGATCTTATACTCCCAAAAATACAGTAAGTATTTCATACTTTGGAATAATTCTTACAACCATTATTTAGCTATGTTTATGAAATGCATGTTATTTTATAGACTGCCTGTTAAAATTATTCTATCCAGACACCCACACCCCGTCTTCTTTTAATGACTCCCCCTTAATCCCTTGTGGGGTGGAGTCTGGGCAACTGAATGGAGCTGAATGTTTACTGGCCAGATGCCCTTCCCTGTTGCCAATACAGAGTTTCGTTCAGCAGATATATTCACATTGTGCCCGGAGAGAGGAATATCTGCCTCTACCTAGGATTGAACTCACAGCCTGTGAGGTGAGAGATCCACCTCTAGGCCACCGTACCACTCACGTACGTAAGTACATATATATAAATTATATAATAAAAAAGTCAATGCAAGTAAACCTCAATTCAAAGTTATAACATTGGTGAAAAAAGTGACTTGTCATTGTTTTTTTATGACCATGGCAGCATACACATGATCAAAATTCAGCAACTGGCTCGTTTTTATGACGGCAGCAATGTTCCCCTTTGTGACCTTCTCGCAAGCAAAGTCAATGGGGGGGGGAGAGCCAGAATCACTTAACGACCGTGTTACGAACTTAACAACCCCGGGTGAATCACTCAACAAAAGCGGCCAGAAAATTCGTGAAAATGAGACAAAACTCACTCACCGTGTTTCTCACTTGGCCACATAAATCCTGGGCTCAATTGTGGCCATTCCAGTCAAGGACCACATCTTAATGTGGTCTTTAAGAGGGGCCTTTCCAGAGCCCTGCCGGTGGTTATGGCAGTGGTGCCGCCGCCAGGAAAGGGTTAAAGGGGGGAGGGAGAAGAGCAAGAGGGATGCCAGAGGACACCATAATCCTACCTTGAGCTTCTTTGTTGGGTATGGCCAGGTGAAGGACTCCCAGGAGAAAATTGACCAATTCTGGGACAAATCTTTGAGACAGGGATGTGTAGTCCAGGAAGAGACAGCAGACAAACAGTCCTTTCACAACATCTTGTTCCGTCCTTACGGCGCACTAGAAAAACAGCCATTAAGGGACGTGTAAACTCCAAGAGGTTGAACTGCACCAGAATTCCTGACGGCTACTCAGCCCAGGGCGCCCGGTGTAGTGTTCTGACCGAGGCTTCCCCAGCAGCACGAAGCCGAGTCCTCGTCCCCATAAACCCCTTTTATTGAACTGACAGTGAATTCCTCTCCACCAAAATCTCCCCCCGTCTTTCAAGAGAGCTCACCATGACCGACCTTGATCAGGCTTGGAGAGCGGCCAGGCCGAGATCTTTCAGACGCCGCAATACTTGGCAAGAAGGCAGGAATGAACTAATGGTCTCCTGCAAACTCCACTTCCCTTTCGCTCCTCTTTTATTCCCTCTGGGAGGGGCCATTCACCGTCCACCTGCGGCCTTCCTCCCAAGTCGACCCTTTGTTCCTTAGCTGTTCCCTTCGTCTGGCAGCTCTGTGCATACTGGGAACAGGCTCCAGCTGTTCTTCTGCCTCACTGATGTCTGACTCAGAAGGCAGCTGATAACTGGCATACGGCTCTGGCCTCCTCTCTGCCTCCAACACAGAGCCCTCCTCAGAGCCTTCCCCAGATTCCAGGACTGGCCCATCTTCCTCCCCACTGTCTGAATTTACTGCAAGCTCCACTGGTCATTGGTGGGCCCAACAGGTTAGATTTGACTCCCCCAGTTGCAAGACCCCCCACTACAGAGGTTTCTATCCTGATTTATGGAGTGGAGAGCTGATGGGCAGCTGACTGCAACCCCCCCCCCCTTACCCCCTACCTCTGTAGCATAGGCTTTGAGGCCAGGTGTGACCACACTGGAGGCAGGTGAAGGAGACAAGGAAGGTCAGCTGGGGGAGGTATACGTAAATATGTGCCCAATGCCAACGGCTGAATTTTGACCACACGGCCAGATCTCTTAAGGTCCTGGGTTTTTATTTCTTCGCTGGTAATGATTTCTAAATTGTGTTGCTAGCTGCCTCCAAAATTGTATTTGTGGAATTGGCAGCTCCAACACATTCATTCCATTAGTCAATAAATATATAGGGAAATGGGAGGATTAGATGAGGAACCCAAAAGGTATCTGAGGCTTTAAATCAGTGTTTCTCAACCTTGGCCACTTGAAGATGTCTGGACTTCAACTCCCAGAATTCCCCAGCCAGCATTCGCTGGCTGGGGAATTCTGGGAGTTGAAGTCCAGTCATCTTCAAGTGGCCAAGGTTGAGAAACACTGCTTTAAATCAAATGAAATCCTTGTTAGGGTTTGCCAAATAAAAATATGAATGAAATGTTATTTCATTTTCATCTTTAAGCGGATGTTTTTGGTTCAGGGAAAATGGTGAAAAAGAACCTACCTTCGTAAGTAGCTGGCTCATGTAAATCAGTGACGGTGTCACCACCGGATGCCAGAAATCCGAAGTTGGAAAAAGAAGGGTAATAATTTTCAGATACAGGAGCTGAAAAATATAAAGTACCAATATTAATGCAATTCCTCCTGTCTTTAAAATAAACTTAGGATGTACTTTTGTGGCCTCTTTTGCCCTGGAAGAGCACAGATCAATGCTGTGCAAGTAGTCCTCAACTTAACGACTGTCAGGAATATAATTCTAACACTTGGGTTGGCAATATATAAATCATTTTAACAATGTTGTACTTGTTTCTTTAAAGCATACTGTAAAATGTGATTCCTCAATCGGCCATAAGAGGGAGCCAGAACGACTGTTAGTTCTCTCTCTGTTTCGTTAGATGCTGGGCTGATCTGATCTGAGTGTTTTGGAAGCTGGCTATTAGAAAGTGCCGTGAGCTATTGTAAAGTCATCTGTGTATCAAGTTTGGTTGAAATTGCTTGAGGCGTTCCAGAGTCATGCTGGAACATACATACATACACACAGCCATTTATAGATAGATAGATGATAGATAGATATAGAGAGAAGAAGAAGAAGAAGAAGAAGAAGAAGAAGAAGAAGAAGAAGAAGAAGAAGAAGAAGAAGAAGATAGATAGAGATAGAGAGAAGAAGAAGAAGATGATAGATAGATAGAGATAGAGAGAAGAAGAAGATAGATAGATAGATAGAGAGATAGAGAGAAGAAGAAGAAGACGATAGATAGATAGATAGATAGATATAGAGAGAAGAAGAAGAAGATAGATAGAGAGAGAGAGAGAAGAAGAAGACGATTGATAGATAGATAGATAGAGATAGAGAGAAGAAGAAGATAGATAGATAGATAGATAGATAGAGATAGAGAGAAGAAGAAGAAGACGATAGATAGATAGGTAGATAGATAGGTAGGTAGGTAGGTAGGTAGGTAGGTAGGTAGGTAGATAGATAGATAGATAGATAGATAGATAGATAGATAGATAGATAGATAGATAGAGATAAAGAGGAAGATAGAAGATAGATATACCATGTCCAACTCCGGGAATGTTAGCAGACCGTTTCTTTCTGCGACCTCTTCCATGCTGTGTGTGGCCTCTTGAAGGAGAAGCTTCATCTGATTGCCGGCGGCTTTAGGAAACATCTGGCAAAGGTCGAAGAGGACTCTGAAGATGGAGATGATAAAAGTCAGGGTCAGGTTGCGTTTATTTTTAACGGCAGCATCTTCCGCTGCGACTGATCTGGCGTCAAGATGCAGCTGCTGACTCCAGAAAGGGATATTCGCCCAGCACCAAATTGATCGGTTTTTAAATCAAGATACTAAGAATAAGCTCTGGATAAATTCAGATGTTGGAAATTGCTTCTCAGTAAAATCAGTCCAGGGGGCTCCTGCATTGACCATCCTGACCATCCAACCGGTCAGTCCTAGAGGAGATCAACCCTGGCTGCTCTTTAGAAGGCCAGATCCTGAAGAGGGAACTCAAAAGACTTTGGCCACCTGATGACAAGGAAGAAGGACTCCCTGGAGAAGAGCCTCATGCTGGGAACGATGGAGGGCGAAAGAAGAAGAAGGGGACGGCAGAGAATGAGGTGGATGGATGGAGTCACCGAAACAGTCGGTGTGAGCTTCAATGGACACCAGAGGATGGGAGAGGACAGGAAGGCCTGGAGGAACGTGGTCCAGGGGGGTTGCGATGGGTCGTGATGACTTCGCAACTAACAACAACAAAATATTTCACCTAAGAATCCTTATCAGTGTCAACAAGACTGGGATCTGGGACTCTCAGAAAGACTGGAGAGAGAAAAATTTCCCTTAAAGATCAGAGGGGGAAGAGAAATATCGGAGTAAGTATTCACATCTTAACACGGAAGAATCTCAAGGTGACTATATAAAGATAAAACTAAGCGTTTTTCTTTTGGGTTTAATGGATTTAAAAACAAAACAAAACAGGGAGTGGGACTGTTGTCTGGGCCGGGCTGGAAGAATTCTGAAATGAGCAACACAACCACAACCTCAAGCAGCCCAGCTGCAGCCCTTGGAAGGTGCAGATTGAAAGGAACAAGTTCCATCTGGGTTGCAGAATGTTTTGCATTCCGCTTGGCTCAATCCAGCAGCTAAAATCCCTGTGGATTATGCGCCATACTCACACAACCAGCTGGTCAATGGTTTTCAGCTTTGGGGACTCCTCACGAGCCAACTCTCCGACGTACTCCACAAGGAACCCGAATAGTTTCTGCGGAATATAATTTTTAATATTATTGATAAATGAAGTCCCCAATCGCGGTGCTTGTTTCAACACCAAACGCCCTCCCGCTCTTTTTAAGCCGTGGTGGCGCAGTGGTGAGAGTGCAGTACTGCAGGCTACTTCTGCTGACTACCAGCAGTTTGGCAGTTCAAGTCCCACCAGGCTCAAGGTTGACTCAACCTTCCGAGGTGGGTAAAATGAGGACCCAGATTGTTGGGGGCAAGAGGCTGACTCTGTAAACCGCTTAGGGAGGGGCTGTAAAAGCACTGTGAAGCAGGATATAAGTCTAAGTGCTATTGTTATTTTTCTCCCTCTCTCCCCAGTAATTAGAATGCAGTACTGCAGGTTAACCTGCCCTTTGCCAGCAGTTCGAATCCCACCAGGCTCAGCAACCATCCTCCTGAGCAATAGCAATAGCAGTTAGACTTATGTACCGCTTCATAGGGCTTTCAGCCCTCTCTAAGCTGTTTACAGAGTCAGCATATCGCCCCCAACAATCCAGGTCCTCATTTTACCCACCTCGGAAGGATGGAAGGCTGAGTCAACCTTGAGCCGGTGAGATTTGAACAGCCGAACTGCAGTCAGCTGAAGTAGCCTGCAGTGCTGCACTCTAACCACTGCGCCACCTCGGCTAAGTAAAATGAGGACCCAGATTGTTGGGGGCAAGAGGCTGACTCTTTTAAACACTTACAGAGGGCTGTAAAGCAGTATATAAATCTAAGTGCTATTGCTAGTTAGTCCTTCTTTCCTTCCATGGTGGCGCAGAGGTTAGAATACAGCACTGCAAGTTAACCCTGCCCACAGCTAGGAAGTTCGATCTTGACCGGCTCAAGGTTGGCTCAGCCTTCCGTCCTTCCGAGGTGGGTCAAACGAGGACCCAGATTGAGGGGGAAAATATGCTGACTCTGTAAACCGCTTAGAGAAGGCTGTAAAAGCGCTGTGAAGCGGTATATAAGGGCTATTGCTATTATGCGTGATGGCAAAAACTCACTTCTAACTTGGCTTTGTTCCCGACAGCGAGACTGGGATGGTTCGTCTTCCGAATTCTCTGTACGATGTCCATTTGTTCTTCTGTGGTTCTTCCCAACAACAGAGACTGAAGCTGCTCATACGATTCAGGCGCTATTCAAACGATGAAAAAAATATTGGGGGTAATTGGAGAAGTTATTTCAGAAAGCAGTTTAAAATGGCCAAGTTAAAACATGGAACCAGCACTCAGTTGAATACTATGAGAAACACCAGTAAAGCATCTCCGTTTCCATCACTTCATGGGAGACAAACCATTACACTTTGTATAGTTAGGTGAATGAACATTATCTACTCCACTCCAAACTTTTAAAGACTCTTGAACTTCAATTCCCAGAATGCCTCCTTCCCAGGTCGGTAAAATGAGGAGCCAGATTGTTGGGGGCAAGAGGCTTGACTTTGTAAACCGCTTAAGAGTGGCTGTAAAGCACTGTGAAGTGGTGTATAAGTCTGAGTGCTATTGCTAGTCCGTCTGTCCATCCGTCCGTCCTTCCTTCCGTCCCTCCCTCTGGTTAGAGTGCAGTATTGTAAGCTAACTCTGCCCACTGCTAGCAGTTCAATTCTGTCTGGCTCAAGGTTGACTCAGCCATCCATCCTTCCTTCCGAGGTTGGTCAAATGAGGACCCAGATTGTTGGGGGCAAGAGAGGCTGACTCTGTAAACCGCTTAGAGAGGGCTGTAAAGCACTGTGAAGCGGTATATAAGTTGTAAGTGCTATTGCTAGTCGTTCCTTCCGTGGTGGCGCAGTGGTTGGAAGGCAGTATTGCAGGGTGACTCTGTCAACTGCTAACAGTTCGACAGTGACCAGTTCAAGGTCGACTCAGCCTTCCATCCTTCCAAGCTGGGTAAACGAGGACCCAGATTGTTGGGGGACCCTCTAAACGGCTTAGAGGGGGCTGTCAATCACTGTGAAGTGAGATATAAATGTAAATGCGATTGCTATTTATATTTATATATATTTAAAAGATTCTGCACCTGCTGAGACTGCCCAGCCTAACCAATTTTGTGGTAGAATAGAAATAGAAAAAGCAAACAATACTGAACAGTATTCAAACTTGCGGGGAAACTGCAGTGGTTAGAGTGCAGCACTGCAGGCTACTTCAGCTGACTGCAGTTCTGCAGTTCAAATCTCACCAGCTCAGGGTTGACTCAGCCTTCCATCCTTCCAAGGTGGGTAAAATGAGGACCCGAATTGTTGGGGCAATATGCTGACTCTGTAAACCGCTTAGAGAGGGCTATAAAGCTCTGTGAAGCGGTATATAAGTCTAACTGCTATTGCTATTGCTATCTGTTGGCCTTCTGTAGGGTCTGCTGTTCCTATCCCAGTTTTAAGGTTGTGATTTCACAATTTGCTTTGCATTATTTGCAGAGTTGTCAGGGACCTGACATTCCCTGAGCCTTCTGATCAGGGCAGTAAAAACAACAACAAAAAATACTTGTTTGTTTTTCTTACCAGCAAACAAATACGGCAACTCCAGCTGAGCAGCCTCTTTATCTCTAACGGCTTTTGGTTCCTTAATTTTCTTTTGGCTTTTCGAAAACCTCTTCCCCGGGACCGTCTCCTCGCCAGCGTCGCCTTCGGAGAGGTCATTAACGCTTTCGGCATCAGATTCTTCTTCGCTTTCTTGATTGTCACTGTCCTCCTTTCCCTCTTCATCGTCCTTGTCGTTCTACGAAGCAACAAAGATTGATTAGCAATAGCAATAGCAGTTAGACTTATATACCGCTTCATAGGGCTTTCAGCCCTCTCTAAGCCGTTTACAGAGTCAGCATATCGCCCCAACAATCCGGGTCCTCTTTTTACCCACCTCGGAAGGATGGAAGGCTGAGTCAACCCTGAGCCGGTGAGATTTGAACCGCTGAACTGCAGATAGCAGTCAGCTGAAGTGGCCTGCAGTACTGCACTCTAACCACTGCGCCACCTCGGCATTAAAATAGAACAACACTCAGCTCAATACAGTTGTCCAGACTCCACCCCGCAAGGAATTATGGGGTTGTTAAAAAAAAAAGAGGATAGTGGGAAGAGACTAGGAAAAACCCTGGGGAAAACTAGAACAAATTAAATTAGAAGTGAGAAAAAGGATTTTGAAGAAAAGATACAATAATTATAACAAGAAGAAGCAGCTGCTAGGAGAATGAGGGGGGGGGGGAAGAAAATTAATGAGTGGAATCTTTGAGAGACCAAGAGAAAATGGTTAGAGGAGGAGTAAGGGAGAGAAGGGACGTATTAGTAGATTAAAGGGAATTGTATTAAGATTGTAAATGATATGTAGTTAATTAAGATGTAAGGAAATTATAGCAGCATTGTTAATTCTGGATAATTCATCACGTTAAATATTCTGTTAAAACTGAATTTGAGAATGTATGTTGCTTATAGTAAAACAGATGAAATATGAAATGATAATTTGGTTTAACTCTGAAGGGGCAGTTAGTGATATTGTTTTATGTACCAAGAAGAAAATAAGTTTGAGAGGAAAAATATGAAGAGAGAATAAGAGGGCCGAAATTGGAAACAGAACTACGATGTAAAATGGATTATGTAGATGAGAGGATGTAAAAGAAAAAGACCCGGACAACGCTTTGCTCATAAAATATGTCAAAATTTGTAGTAAAAAATAAAAACTTAAAAAAGAGGAGGATGGTAAAAGGATGAAAGGCTTACACTGTACGATAGCAAAGGTCGATCATCTTTGGTTAGAAGAAACCCGTCTACCAAATCGTCAGCCGAGAGGTGCGTCAGTTTCGTGCGGCTCTCCTTCTGCTCCTCTCCTTTCATCCGACGTAAGCGGTCAGCCTGCATGGGGAGGAGATCCCAGGAAATCCGGTCAGCCCTCCTAAGTGCCCCGCGCTCCCCGGACCGAGCCACCAGGAAAACTCCTCAGGTGTTGGCCCATCTGAACAATCCCTTGAAAACCTAAATGCTACAAATGCTCTTTTTAGGTACACAACTGAAAAACATTGTTCCAAACAGTCTTAAAGATTCATCTCATCCTGGACACTTTTTTTTGAACTATTACCATCTGGCAGACGGTACAGGGCAATAAAAAGAAGAACAAATGAGCTGAAAAAAACAGCTTCTATCCCAGGGCAGTAACTATATTGAATTCTATGTGCAATATTGATGCAACGTCAGTTTTCAATTTCACATTGTTCCAAATGGTCTTGAAGATTCATCTCATCCTGGACACTTTTTTTTGAACTATTACCATCTGGCAGCCGGTACAGGGCAATAAAAACAAGGACAAATGGGCTGATAAAAAACAGCTTCTATCCCAGGGCAGTAACTATATTGAATTCTAGGTGCAATATTGATGCAACGTCAGTTTTCAATTTCACATATAGCATGTGAAGGAGGTGTGCTTGTCTTTTTATTTTTATAGTTATAATGTACACTGAAGATGGCATTTAATTTCATTGTACGAGGTGCAAGGACAATAAACTAAACCTCTTGATTCCCAACGTGAATGTCGACCAAATACACTACAACACCGTGAGGAATTTAACTGTAGCCTAATCCAGCTAAGAAAAACAATAGTATTTCCCCCCCGCCCCTAATTTTTCATTCCCCCTGCATGCTTTTTAGCCACTTCAAATCCCAGAACGTTTGGGTTTCATTTCTGTTACCTGAGTTCCATATGAATACATTAAATCAAATCTAATCAAATTTGATTGAGTTAGCAGATCTAAATGGGAGGATGGATGGATCCAGAACGGGGGCTGAAATCCGAGGCACCCCATTCTGTAAGGTAAAGGGGTCAATCAGAGTAACTCAGGGGTCGGCAACCTTAAACACTCAAAGAGCCATTTGGACCCGTTTCCCACCCAAAAGAAAACACCGGGAGCCACAAAAACCTCCCCATGCCTGACTATTTCCTGAGCGGCCACAGAACGAGGATAAGTAGTTGAATTAAACAATCTCTTTTTCTTCTGAAACGTTTCTTTTCTTGTATTTATCCATGGTTGGCCTACTGGGGGGGGGGGGGGGTTGAAAAGCTCAATAAATCGCGTGCTGGCGAGTGTCGCATATTGGCAGTTGTGACGCATATTGTGAGCGACAGGGAGCCGCAGCAGAGGGATGAAAGAGCCACATGCGGCTCCAGAGCAGTGAGTTGCTGACCCCTGAAGTAACAAGGCCCGGAGAAGAGGCAGTTTTCAAGACTTCTTGGAAGCCAGGCAACATGGCTCTTTTGCCTGCAAGTAACACAAGACTGCTAAAGGGAGCTGTGGTTGTAGAACAAGTTTTAACTGCTCTCAGCCTGCCCAGACTAGCAAACAATAATTAATGAGTACCCTGGGTTTTTTTTCTTCCTTTGATAGACAGGACAATCCTGCATTAGAAGTGCAGAGCTAATGCTACACAGACAAAATTAAGCATAAATACAGTTGTTGAAAGAACCTCAAGGTTAAGAACAACCACAAGTATATATTATACCTCCAATTGCTGGAGTTTCTCTTGCTCTTCTTTTGCCAGCTCTTCTTCCGTTTTCATCCTATCTGAGGGTTGCGTCTTCATTTCAAAGCCGAGCTCTCTGACCAGCACATCGTATTCATCTGGCTGCAAAATTCAACAAACGCACAATCATTGCGGCTCCCGCGATGGCGGTGTGTCAAACAGAACGAGCTTTGGTGAGCAGAAAATCAAAATAAATGCTGCAATCCATTCACTCGAAACCTTTTATTCCACGGTAAACACAGTAAGTGTTTGATTCTAGCAATGCATTTAGTATTCCCCCCCCCCTTACATCACTTTAGATATCACATATCTTTTTTTTGTAATCCAGTCCAAAACTGGATGAAGTATTCCAGGTGTGCCTTACTAAGGACTTATAAAGCGGTACTAATACTTCACGTGGTTTTGATTCTATGCCTCTGTTTATACAACTGAGGATTGTGTACAATAACTCTCAAAGTTACTACTTTTGAGCCGACAAAAAGAAACATTTCTTTTACCCCGTTTTCCTGAAAATAAGACCTCCCCAGATAATAAGCCCTCCCCCGAAAATATGGCAACACAGCAGCAGCCATGAGGTGACCACGCTCGCAGTCTCCTGCACCTTGAAAATAGTAAGACCTCCTCGAAAATAAGGCCATGTGCTTATCTTGGGGGTCGAGAGAAAATAAGACCCTGTCTTATTTTTGGGGAAACACGGCAGTGTCATTATAGTCGACAAAGAGAAACATCTCCCTTGATATTCCCCAAAGAATTAAGAAACAGAGAGCAGAGCACAACAAGATATCATTACCTCGATTAGAAACGACCCATGTATATAATTTGACATAAATGTAACAATTATACTAAGAACAAAAGATTTGTTTTATAAAACAGAACAACTTCTAAGAGTCTTTACACAGTTCCTTGTCGCTGAAGACGGCGGAGAAATGAAATCTTTCAGGTTTCTTAAAAATGCCCCAATTAATTCATGAGCCTCCAGCCAAGTTTCAAAAGAAATCCAGTCATTTATGAGAAGCACCATTTCGGCAATGCCTCTTTGCAGTCAGATCTGACCTCATTTAAATTATGGCTGAACTTTGCCCCCGTTTCTTTCCTCCCCTCAGCCTGTGTCGTAAATCACATTCTCCAACGAGGTGCACGCCTCAGAAGCCTGCTGCAGTAATCTGAGATCCGACTCTAGCTTTAAGGTATGCGTGGAATGTGCTCCCCCCGCTTTCCTCACCATGGCAACTTGATAACAGACATGCAAAGGCTTTATTAGTTGACATCCGTTTTTCCAGGACAGTTAGCCAAAAGCTCACTTATTCGCAAATAGCTTTGTTCCTAAAATAGGGGGACATAGATAAACAAGCTCACCTTGGGTTTTTCTTGAACTTGACTCTGTGTCTCTGACTTGGACGTCCTGGGCAACAAGAGTGCCTGAATCTCTCTCCAATCGTTGTTAAGCTTTTCTGTAAGTTCCAGAGTATTTTCCCGCTGAGCCTGTCGCTCTTTCTTTAAAAAAGAAAAGGGGGTAAGGATAATCATATTATTGCTGTACAATAGGTGCCTAATCTGAATGCAATCTGTATTCAAACAAGAAGTAAAAGTAGAGAATTCAAAAGGAAAGGAAACAATTACAAATATGCATGCAAATAAATTATTGTATTTTTCGGAGTATAAGACACACTTCCCTCCCCAAAAGAGGGTGAAAATTTGGGTGCGTCTTATATACTGAATATAGTTCCGCTTAGCCACTGGCCCCCACCCTTTGGCCTCTGCCTCTGATTTTTTTCCCTTGTGCTGATCAGGCTAAACTGAACCTGAAACTTGCCTTTTGCTGCAAGGAGGCAAATTGCTGGGAGGCAGATTTTTTCCCCCTTTTGTTTTCCTCCCCAAAAGCTAGGTGCGTCTTATACTTTGGAGTGTCTTATACTCCAAAAAATACAGTACATCTATAATATTTCACCCCAAAAGCCTGCTAGAAATCGACGCACCCTAAGAAACCAATTCAAGATTTAGGGGTAACGGTAGGTAAAGATGGAATTTACATCCATTTCTTTTGTTCCACCAAAACATACACCTTAGAAAATACCACAAGCAAACAGCACGATTCAGTTTCTCCTGACAGATTAAGGGAGAGTGAATTTCTAAGGCCTTAGTTGAGCAATGCATTCTGTAAAATTAAATAAAAAACCCAGTTCCATTTGGTAAGCCCATTGCTTACTCCACCACAGTACTCAAGTTGAGGTGATATGACAATACAATCATTGTACTTCAGCCTTCATTTTATCTCCCCCCCATTTATATTATCCTTTTTATTAGTTTATAGTATAAAATAACAAAAATACAAATAGGAAAAATAGAGAAAAAGGAAATGTAGAAAAGGGAAAAAGAAAAAAAAAGGCACTCACTTCTGACTCCCTTTGATGAAGCAGAATAAGAGAGTTACATCAAACCTCAAATTTTTACTTTGACATTAAGGTCTTCCTTGACAGTGATGGACATACATGTCAAAGCACCTACTGCGCTTTAATAATTCCACGCAGGGGAATTAAACCTTTCAGTTTTATAGAAGAATAATGTACCGATTGCAACTTCAGAGCATTTCAAGTTTAGGATAGTTCACCTTTTCCAATTTGGATTTTGCTATCAGCTCTTCAACAAGTTCCTTGCGTGACTTGGGATTCTGACCTTCTTCGTTCTGCTGTTCTGTGGGTTTTTTCTTCGAAAGAAGTCCTCCAAAATGAGAAGCGGTTAATTCCTCTGGAAATGCAAGATTTTGAATTGACTAGGACGTAAATAAATCCTGAGAACTCAGCATACTAAATATACCTAATGTTGCTTTAACAACGCTAATAATTTACCAGAATAAAATTGAAGGAGAGCACAAGGGAGAGAACTGGAAAGATAGAGATATTGATTACTGAAAGTTTTGAAAGTACTGTGTTTCCCTGAAAATAAGACCAGATCTTATATTATTATTTTTTGCTTCAAAAGATGCATTAGGTCTTGTTTTCTAGTTAAGTCTTATTTTGGGGAAAATACGGTACTAATTGCATCGGTCTGGCTGAAGTTCTTAAATGGGGCTTATTTTGGGGGTAGGTCTTATATTATGAACAGCCTGAAAAATCATGCTAGGGTTTATTTTCCAGTTGAGTCTCATTTTCGGGGAAACAGGGTATCAATTTATAAATTAAGCAGAATTTGAATAGGTTGCATACCATATGTTATTCATTTGTAACTACTGCTATAGGCACTTCAACATTTCATTTACAATAAACAAGTGTTGTTAAAGGTCTTATTAAATCACAGTTGCATGTTATAATATAAAGGATATACATCCAATCATTTTTTTCCCACCTGATAACATTCCTTTTTCTTCGGTATCGCTGTCACTCTCCACAATGTCATTAAGTTTCTCGATGTCTGCTAGAGAATGGCCATAGTGAGTTAAGTCTTCTTCTTCATTGAGATTATATACATTTTTCTTTTCAAATGTTTTCTGAAATAACAACGAAACGTATGAATCACTTGAAGTATCAGTTCCATTTTTATAAAGCCTTAGTGTCAGGCATGCATCCTTCAATATCCCAGAAAGAAAAACTTCAACTCCATTTGAATAAAGTACTTTTACTAGACATTAATTGAAAGCAGCAAAAAGGAAAGCAAGATCTGAGCCACCAGTATGCGCAGAAGATGGTGAGAAGAAGACTACTCCAGTACAATATAATTCCCTTCCCCAATATCATGCTCCCACCCTCCCCATTTCTATGACAGCCGATAGTAAGAAAGTGTAGCAGAGGCAAAGACCACATCTGGAATGCTGCATCAAGGTTTGGTCTTCACATTACAAAAAGGATGTTGAGATGTTGGAAAAAGTGCAGAGAAGAGCTACTGAGATGATTAAAGGCCTGGAGACTCAAACATATGAAGAATGTTTGCAGGAAATGGGTAGTTTGATAAAAAGAAGGACCAGGACATGATTTATTTATTTATTGGTCTTGTATGCCGCCCACTCCCGAAGGACTCCGGGCGGCTTACAATAAACAGAGGAAGGGGATAAATAGACAGACAGACAGACAAACAGTTTAAAATACACAACATTCATAGTTACAGTGGGGCTGGCTATTTCAACAGCCCCCCCAGCCTGCCGGAGCAGCCAAATCTTAGTGGCTTTGCGGAAGGCCGGGAGAGTAGTAAGGGTCCGGATCTCCATGGGGAGCTCATTCCAGAGGGCCGGAGCTGCAACAGAGAAGGCTCTTCCCCAGGGAGTCGCCAGCCTGCATTGGCTGGCAGATGGAATCCGGAGGAGGCCTAGTCTGAGCGATCTGATCGGTCTATGGGAGGTAATTGGCAGGAGGCGGCAGTATTCCAGTATTTGAGAGGCTGCCACAAAGAAGAGGGAGTCAAGCTATTCTCCAAAGCACCTGAAGGCAGGACAAGAAACAATGGAAACTAATCAAGGAGAGAAGCAACCTAGAACTAAGGAGAAACTTCCTAACAGTGAAGACAATTAACCAATGGGAAAGCTTGCCACCAGAAGTTGTGAGCGCTTCGACACTAGAGGCTTTTAAGAAAAGACTGACCATCCATTTGACTGAAATGACACAGGGTCTCCTGCTTGAGAAGGGGGCTAGACTAGAAGACCTCCCAGATCCCTTCCAGCTGATTCAATGGCTCCTCCTGGGCTCCCCCTTATTACCTGCCGCTCCAAGGCGAACCTCCGCTCGGCCTTCTCCTCGGCGCTCATCCCGCCATCGTACTCGCCGAAGCGCCGGTCCCTGAAGACGCCGGTCTTCTCCCGCTGCTGGAACTCCTTCTGCAGGCTCCGCTGCCGCTGAGTCGGTCGAGAGAGAGAGAGAGAGAGAGAGAGACAAGATGAGGCGAGCCGCTCCAGGCAGACCACGACCGCCCCCCGCATCCCTTCCTCCGCTTACCTTCGCGTGGGCCCGGGAGCGCGCCACGCCCGGCAGCCCCACCGCGTGCCTAACCCGCCGGCCCAAGACGGGGAACTTCTCCCGGTTGACCTTCACCTCGAAGGGGTTCTTCGAGCAAGCCGCAGCCGGCGCCCGCCGCGCCATGTTGCTCCGTCGCGCTGGGTCGGCGCCTCGCGATGACGTCTACGGAGTCTACGACGGCGCCTCGTGATGATGTCTACCGGAGACGATTATGGCGCCCCTGTGACGGCATCACCAGAGATTGCGATGGCGCCTCGTTATGACATTAGAAGAGGGGGAGACTGCGATGGTTCCCCCGTGATGACGTCAAAAACGACTGCGATGGCGCCCCTTGATGATGGCGCCGGAGTCCGCGATGGCGCCCCGTGATGACGTCTCAGGCGTCGAAACCCTAGAGAGGGAGAGGAGCCCCGCTTTTAAAGGCGGGGCTGCGGGGCGGAGTTCGCGGTTGCAACGGTTTCCGGGGGGCGTGGTCGGGGGCGTGGCCGGCGTAGGACGCGCCCCCCTCCCCGCGCTCCGCCATGGCCGCCATGGAGAAGCTGATGCGGGCCTTCGAGGCGCTGCGCTCCTTCCAGCAGCAGCAGCTGCCGCCGCCGCCGCCACTACCGCAGCCCAGCCCCGCCGCCGGCCCTGCGCCCGAGGAGCCGCCGGCCCGCCCGTGAGTGGGGAGACCCGGACGCCCGCTTTGCGGCCTGCTGGGGGGGGGGGAAGAAATGGGGGGGGGGGTCCCGGGAAGAGCAGAACGGCGACCCTGACAGCCTCTGGCCTGGGAACCTGAGGGTCCCCGATTAGTCGGAGGGAGCCGTTCCCGCCTGTCGTTCTCCCCCCCTCTTAGGTAGGGCTAATCCCTTAGAAGGAGGGGGGCTCAGACCGCCCACCTTCCCCCCCCCCCGAGAAGGGGGATGATTACACCCCCCCAGCTGCTCCCCCAAGGTAGGGCTAATCCCCTAAGAGGTGGGGGCTCAGGCCCCATAGCTTCCCCCCCCAGAAGGAGGGGGCTCGTACCCCTCTGGCTGCCCCCCCGCAAGGCTAATTCCAAAGAGGGGGGTGGGCTCAGACCCCCCAGGTGAGGGTTAATCTCCTAGAAGTGGGGGGCTCAAACCCCCCAGCTGCCCCCCCCAAAGGAGGTTGCTTAGATCCCCCCACTGCCCTCCCTGCAGTGCTAATCCCCTAGAAGGGGGGGTGGGCTCAGACCCCCCCTGCCTTCCCACCAGCCAGGGCTAATCCCCTAGAAGTGGAGGGGGGCTCAGACCGCCAGGTGCTCCCCCCAGAAGGAGGGTGCTTAGATACACACACACCCCCGCTGCCCTCCCTGCAGGGCTAATCTCCTAGAAGGGGGTTCAGACCCCCCCCCTGGCTGCCCCCTCCCAGGTTGGGCTAATTCCCCAGAAGGAGAGGGGCTTCCCTCCCTCCCTCCATGGCCCTTTCCCTTGAGTTGGAGGATGGAGGACATCTCGAAGGCCTTCCTGTCTGCCCCAAGCTGTCAGCTACTTGAGGTGGAAGAGTGATGATTGACAGACCAAAAGAGGAGGTGCTCCTTTGAGGGAAATAAGGATGAGTGTCACGCCCCACTCCATTCCATAATTAGGAAAGAAAACCAAGAGACTCCATGGGTTGGAAATCCAAAGTACTTTTACTAATTACAAATGGTAAGCGAGCAGCAGTGAAGCAAAATCTGAATAATATGGCGCGAAAGCAATTGATATATAGCAAAGCCCGTTCCCCCCCCTTAGGATCAAAGCTCCAGTCCAATCATAAGTCCTTCAAATGTCAGGTGTGAGATAACTTCAAAAAGACAGGCCAAGATGGAATGTGAAGGCCGTTGATGCAGGCGGGAAACACGTAGGCATGCGCAATCCCAACGACTGGTACATCCTAGAACATTCCTCCAGCAGTCCTCCAGCACATCAATTAAAACCCTCCCACATACACGCCCCCCCCCTTCCCGTTTCATGGCAGCTGAAGCAGCAGCAAAGCAGAAGCTGACATCCGGCCGTCCCCCGGAAAAAAAAGGCTGTCAGGCCTGGAAAAAAAACAAACAAACAAGACAGACAAATAACAAACAAACAAGAGAGGGAAAGGAGAAAAGTCAAGGCTTGTCGGGATAAGAAGCATAAAATTTCCGCAGTAAGCGGGGGGCACGAACGTGGGACTTATCAACCCATTCCGTGTGGGAGGGGGGAAAATGTTTCCAAGCCACAAGGTATTGGATGCGATTACGGTAGCGACGGGAATCCAGAATGTCCCGGACTTCAAAATGACGGTCGCCATCAATAAGTAACGGAGCAGGTGGAGGGTCATCTGCGGGCCGTAGGTCGGAGACTCGAACTGGTTTGATGAGGTTGATATGGAACACCGGATGGACCCGGTTGAGATGTTTGGGCAATTGCAAACGAACAGAATCCTGGCGTGGGTAACGTTGCCAATTTCTCCAGTCTCTTTCCTCCTCCCCCCTCCTGTCCTCCAAAAATGTTTGACTCCAATAATCAGGTAACTCACTCCGCTGGGGTCTTCTCACGGGGCCCTGGTGCTGATAATTTCCCCATTCTGCTTCATCGCCTCTTTGGCTCCAATATTCATGGAACTCACCCGCCTGAGGTTTTCTCACGGCCCCTGGCTCCAGCGAAGTTTGTTGAGGTGGTCTTTGGGTGAGTCCAGCATTCCAGCTTGTCTCTATTTCTCTTTGCCCCACTGAAGTTGACCAACGGGGTAGGGGGGAAGGTTCAGGCTGACTGGAAATTTGCAGTTGAAATAAATCTTCGTGCAAAGGTCGGTCAGAGGGGCTGGGCTGGTGTAAAGAAAGGTCGGGAGGTCCCAGTTCACTGGAATCCGTCCCTCCAACGGCGCCTTCCTCCTCTCTGGTCGGAGAAGACATTATTTCCCTTCTCGGTAGACGTAAAATCTCCTGGAAAGGGATATTTTCAGATTTTGCTTCTTGTCACGCCCCACTCCATTCCATAATTAGGAAAGAAAACCAAGAGACTCCATGGGTTGGAAATCCAAAGTACTTTTACTAATTACAAATGGTAAGCGAGCAGCAGTGAAGCAAAATCTGAATAATATGGCGCGAAAGCAATTGATATATAGCAAAGCCCGTTCCCCCCCCTTAGGATCAAAGCTCCAGTCCAATCATAAGTCCTTCAAATGTCAGGTGTGAGATAACTTCAAAAAGACAGGCCAAGATGGAATGTGAAGGCCGTTGATGCAGGCGGGAAACACGTAGGCATGCGCAATCCCAACGACTGGTACATCCTAGAACATTCCTCCAGCAGTCCTCCAGCACATCAATTAAAACCCTCCCACATACACGCCCCCCCCCTTCCCGTTTCATGGCAGCTGAAGCAGCAGCAAAGCAGAAGCTGACATCGAGGTTGCCTTTCTTTTAAGGATCAGCCGAGTAGGTTCGGCTGCCTCCTGGATGGAGTTCTGGAGAACTATGGAAGGCCACTTGACCTGATGGTCCTTCATCAGCCGTGGTGGATAAAATCTCTCTTGCCACCCCAACGGCCGTAACAAGCGAACGCGATAACTAATCCTGGACCTCAAAGACATCCATGGTTAGAGAAATAACAAGGACTGGAATTTCATTCAGGCCAGGAATTCCCGAATGTCAGGGAGAACCCTGGGAGAGCTTTCAGCTGTAACAAGCTGTCTTGGATCAGTGGAATGTGTGGATCTGAATCGTGGCTAGTTCAGGCGATGCTTCTGCCTAAGATGCTGGATGAGGGACGGTTATTGACAAAAGTGGCTAGCCAGCAAAAATGATTCCCCTTTAATCGAAAAGCCACAGCTCTTGGTCAATGTAGGGTTATCTCAGCTAAATTCAATTTTATGCAACTACTAGCTGGAGACCCCGTGCTTCGCGACGAAACTATGTGATCGGGCCATGCAGGAGAAATTTGGTTCCCAGTCGGTTGGCTCAGTGGTGGTGATTGAAACATGCAAGGGAATATCTCTCTTGCTGCCTTGAATCCGGAAGCAGTTCCATAAATGGAAGGTGTAGACATTGTGGTGATGTTTTGTACTGTAAGGAGCCCCAGACGCCTCCTGAGTGAAGGAGTGGAACGTCTGCCAGTTTGAACTGAGGTAACGGAATGTGAGGCAATTGGCAGTTGGCACAGAGTTCTTTTAAAGTGGGGAGGGGGAGTAGAATGTCTAACTCCTTAGCATCAGAGCGTGTTAATATAAGACAATTGGCAGTTGGCACAGAGTTCTTTTAAAGTGGGGAGGGGGAGTAGAATGTCTTAACTCCTTAGCATCAGAGTGTGTTAATATAAGGCAATTGGCAGTTGGAACAGAGTTCTTTTAAAGTGGGGAGGGGGAGTAGAATGTCTTAACTCCTTAGCGTCAGAGCGTGTTAATTAAGGCAACTGGCAGTTGGCACAGAGTTCTTTTAAAGTGGGGAGGGGGAGTAGAATGTCTAACTCCTTAGCATCAGAGCATGTTAATTACTGTATAAGAAATACTGATAATCTGAGGATCATTTAGAAAAGTCCTTCCTTAGCGAGCACCTAGAAGCCTCAGAGGAACATGCATGCCAAATTTCAGGTTTGTAGGCTTTACGGTTCTGGAGATTTCATGATGAGTGAGTGGTATTTGCCTTTTATACATACACACGCACACGCACACGGACACACACATATTTATATTTATATTTGAAGAAAGGATTAAACTCTTGGTTATTTCAAATTTTCATAAGGTCCCATATTGATTTATATGGGCAACGTTTGCCCATCGACAGCCCTGATCTGGCCATGGTGATGCGCTTTAGGGCACCAACGACTGTTTTTTCATTTTCTGAGCAAGCTGGAGCGATTCCAACCCTCCCTTCTCCGGACAGTTGCCAAAAGCAGGCTGGCAGTGGTTAGAAAACAAGAATGTGATAATGTGGGCCTAATTTAATGGTTGTGTCTTCATTTTAGAAAGAAGGAACTGTCCACGTCCAAGAAAGATCGGGTCAATCATTGCCTAACCATATGTGAAAACATCGTGGCTCAGAGTTTAAGGTAATTAAGCCTTTTCTGAATTCTGGTCCTGAAAACAGCACTTAAAAATGATCCGCTACAGGTAGCCCTCGACTTACAACGGTTCGTCATGGTGATCGTTTAGTGCCCTCCCCCCAAGCAGCTGAATCAAATGAGGACACGTGGGAGTCAGGGTCGGCATTAAGGCAACCTGAGAGCTCCAAGGGGCAAGAGGGAATGGAGCTGGCAGAGAGAGAGAGAGAGAGAGACAGAGCCTGGGCTGGCCAGCAGCCCTCAGATGGAGAGTCAACAGCCCCCAGGTCTGGAGAGGGTGATGAGGAAGAGGAGGAACAGCTGGGTCCAGTGTCTGATGTGCAGATAGGAGAGGAGAGCAGTGGAAATCTATAGGCCAGTCCTTGGGACAGAAGAGCCACCGCTGCTAGCGAAGCCCCACTCTAGCTCTGGGGATAAAAGGCAGGGGATGAATAGATGTGGCAGAGGAGAGGAGAGCAGTGGAAATCTATTTCCCATCATGTGAGGTGAGGTTGTCACTCGTGACGTCTTCATTTCAGAAATTCTCCCGAATTCCCAAAGCTGTTGGGGATCGCCATGGAACTCTTCCTCCTCTGTAGCGATGATGCCGAGTCTGACGTCAGGATGGTCTCCGATGAATGTCTCAATAAAGTGATAAAAGTAAGCGGTTTGTTTGTTTTTATGATCTAGAAATACGGACTCAATTCAGAAAAGCAGAGCTTGGAGGGCTGAAAAAACTTCCCTGGGTTAACTGAAAGTAGTTATTCTTTTGATGGATCTTATGACCTAGCAATACAGATTGAATTCAGAAAAACAGTCCTTTGACGGCTGAAAAAACTGGTGTAACTTTGAAGTCACTAAATGAACTATTGTAAAGTGGGACTCCCTGTAATTCCCAGGCGTGGAAGTTTGGAGCTACGTCTCACATATTTTAATATGCAGTTGTGTTCAGAACTACTAGAGTTTAGATTCTTGGAAGTCTACCGGAAGTTGTGGTATGCTAAGAGGTCAGGGGTCGGCAGTCTTAAACACTCAAAAGAGCCACAAAGGTCCTAACCGGAAGCCTCCCCCGTTCAATTCTGAAGCCAACTGGAAGTCCGGTCCTCCCACCGTAGAGTCTCCTCCTAGCGCAGCATCCTTTTTCCTCTACCTATCCTAACCAAAAGCCCTATCAATTGTGGAGTCGACCAGTGACGGAGCCGCAGCAGAGGAATGAAAGAGCCACATGCGGCTCCAGAGCCACAAGTTGCTGACACCTGTAATAGGTCATGGCTGGCTGAGGAATTCTGGGAATTGAAGTCCACAAATCTGAAGTTGCCAAGACACATACCCGTGCCATAAACATTCTCTCGGTCCTTTGCAGTAATTTATTATTGCTGTTGAATAAACAGTAGAGATAAACACTATTGATTGGAGCCCTCTCTATGCTTTGCTATTCAGGGGCTAAAAAAATAACTGCAATAAATAAATCTGCTACTTTAGTACATAGTGTTGGAATAAAGCACACATTGTTAATATGTACATTTGATCCCATTCTAGGCCTTGATGGATTCTAGTCTTCCCAGGTTACAATTGGAACTCTACAAAGAGATTAAAAAAGTGAGTTCTTTTGATACATAGTTGTGGATTTGTTCCTATGTAATAAGTTTGAGTTTATTATATTTCTATGCCGCCCTATTCCCCGGAGGGGACTCAGGGCGGCTCACAACCAAGTCAAGGGGGCGGGGGTACAAATAAGAAAAAAGAACACAAACAAAACAATACCACAATTTAAAACACTCAACAACCATACCATTCGAGGGGGGACAAAAAACTCATTAGCCCCAGGCCTGTCGGAACAGTCAGGTTTTAAGGGCTTTGCGGAAGGCCTGGAGGGTGGTGAGGGTCCGAATCCTCCACGGGGAGCTCGTTCCAAAGAGTTTTCCACAGGAATTTGGGATGGCAACAATTCGTTGCCAGGTGAAGCCGTGAGCAACAAAACATTGGAGGGGAGAGAATTTGGAGGGCTGATGGGATGGCTGCAAGGCGAAGGCTGGTAGATTGGTTGCGGAATCCTGGGAGTTGAACTCCGTACCTCTTGAAAGTGACAAAAGTTGAGAAATGCTGTCTTAGATTGGCAGTTTTGAAACATTTACATTCTTTAAAAAGACTCACAGCCCCAAGGACCTTTAGGTGGGTTGTCTCCAGAGATGGGATTCACTTAATTTCCCTTACGTTCGCAAATGTGAGCTCGCGCATTATGTTGGGGCAGGTGGGCAGAGCCTCCCGCAGCCACCGCTACGTGTTTGCCCAAACCGTAGAGAACCGGCTGAATACCATCTCTGGTTGGATCCAGTGGTGGGTTGCACATTTTGTTACCCCTGGTTTGCTGCGCGTGTGGGCATGCATGTGCCTTCTGCGCATGCACTTTGTTTGCGCATGTGCCTTCCGCCCCTGCGCCTGGCCTCGAAAACGTACCTATATAGGACGGCCATAGAGTCAGGGTGGGTAGCTAGGCCCACCCGCGATTTCCACTACCGGTTAGGGCGAACCAGTCCAAACCGGCTGAATACCGGCTGCTGGTTGTATCCATCAATATTTGCTGCATTAAATATCAAAATTGAGATATATTTTTTAAAAAAATCATTTGATGCCACAGAATCCCCTAAAAGGATCTCGACGAGGGGTCCTTAATCATGCTTGGAGAACTCTTGATGTATATGAGAGTTTTCAAGAAGTATTTTTGGAGAGGCAAATTTAAAAAAAAGTTTTTGCACTCTGCACCCTCCTCCCCCAAACCGTCTGCAACGCCTCGTTTTTTGTGAAAAACGGGGCATGCAGAGATATTGAAAAGCCTGCAAAGTGCTCCAGGGGACGGGGGGCAAAAATGAGCAAAAAACAGCCCATTTTTTGCCCCCAAAAGGGCATGCATAGCCTTTAGGAGACTTGTAGAATGCTCCTGGGGGCTGGGGGGAACAGAAACGAGCAAAAAAACGGCCCTCTGCCCGTCACTTTTGGTGAAAGGGGCGGGGTTTCTGGAGGCCAAAAAATGCTATATTCAGTGTATACATAAAGGCGCATCTTATAGTCCGAAAAATACGGTATTTGAGTTTTTGAAAACCGGCTGCATTGTTACTTCCATTTCCAGCAAAAAACCACGAGAATAGATTTATCTTGTGCATAGGAATTCTGTAAAAGTCCGAAGCGTGCTTGGTTGCCTTGTACGTGACGGGTGAGTTCTCTTTTCTCCATTTGTGTTTTGCAGAACGGTGCTTCCCGGAGTCTGCGGGCTGCTCTGTGGAGATTTGCTGAACTTGCACACCTTGTCAGACCTCAGAAATGCAGGTGGGATGGTCTCCTTGAGCAGCAAGAAGCAGGCTGGGGATTGTGGGGCCCTGTTGTTTGGGTGTTAAGCTGTGTCTTCCTGGAGTTGGACTGTGACCTGGCTGGCCGGCCTCCCATCTGCCTAGCCAGCTGTTGCGTGCCGTGGCACAACTTCCCTGGCCTTTGATGCTCGTATTTTGCCCTAGGAGACAATCTCTTTGCTAGTCCCTTTAATGGTCTTAGTGGAGCTGGAGGCTCAAACATATGAAGAACGGTTGCAGGAACTGGGGATGTCTCTAGTTTAATGAAAAGAAGGACTAGGAGAGACATGATAGCAGTGTTCCAATATCTCAGAGGCTGCTCCAAAGAAGAGGGAGTCAAGCTATTCTCCAAGGCACCTGAGTGTAGAACAAGAAGCAATGGGTGGAAACTAATCAAGGAGAGAAGCAACTTACAACTGAGGAGGAATTTCCAGATAGTGAGGACAATTAATCAGTGGAACAACTTGCCTCCAGAAGTTCTGAATGCCCCAACACTGGAGGTTTTTAAAGAAGAGATTGGACTACCATTTGTCTAAAATGATACAGGATTTTCTACCTAAGCAGGGGGTTGGACTAGAAGACCTCCAAGGTCCCTTCCAACTCTGTGATTCTGTTCTGTTAAGTTAGGTTTGGAGGCAAGGCACCCTTTCCTGTTTGCGTTTTCTCCGTGCGCCCCTTTCCCCCCCCCCAAATGATCACCTTGCTGGCCTCTTTCGTGCCATGTACCAAGTCACGAAGGGGACATGTTGGCTCAGTGGCTAAGACGTTGAGCTTGTTGATCAGAAAGATGAGCAGTGGTTCAGTGGTTCGAATCCCTAGCGCCGTGTAACGGAGTGAGCTCCCGTGACTTGTCCCAGCTTCTGCCAACCTAGCAGTTCAAAAGCATGTAAAAAAAATGCAAGTAGAAAAATAGGAGCCACCTTTGGTGGGAAGGGAACAGTGTTCCGTGCGCCTTCAGGCATTGAGTCACACTGGCCACATGACCACGGAGATGTCTTCGGACAGCGCTGGCTCTTTGGCTTTGAAACAGGGATGAGCACCGCCCCCTAGAGTCGGGAACGACTAGCACATAGGTGCGAAGGGAACCTTTACCTACCAACTCACGAAAAGGAGTATCCCGTCCCTTTGAGTGATCTTTTTTTTTTTTGCCGTCTGTTGGTGCAGGCCGTACTTTGTGAACCTCCTGCCCTGCTTAACGCGGGTCAGCCGGCGGCCCGAAGAATCCGTGCAAGAGACCTTGGCTGCGGCGATGCCCAAAATCATGGCGGCTTTTGGCAACTTCGCAAACGACAGCGACATCAAGGTATGAAATTATTTTTAAGCGTTACCGCCACGCCTGCTGAGTGTTGGAAGAGAGGGTTACCGCTTTGGATGAGCCGGTCCATGGGGCACTGCCCACGAACAAGTTCAAAAGCGACTCGGCTGATTTAGTTCCATGAAAAGATCCGCCCAGGGCCGAAGTTTTGGAATTAGGATCAGATTTTGGAGTTCTTGTGTTTCCCTTCCCCTCCTTTGGGTTTGTGTTCCGCCCTGAGTCCCGCTGGGAATAGGGCGGCATATAAATAAAATGAACCTTGAACCTCTTGCGCACTCCTTCTGGCCTCAAAAACATGCCTAAATAGGACGGCATAGAACCGAGGTGGGTAGGCGCCCATCCACGATTTCCGCTACTGGCACAGGCGAACCGATCCGAACCGGCTGAATCCCACCCCTGAATGTCTTCCTCAATGAGTTACAGAGGCTGTCCAGGGCCGAGGACAGATTATTCTTCTTCCTACTGGAAATGATAAGGAGCCTTCTTTGAGTTTTTTTCAAACGTTAGAGTAGCACTCACGGTTTTGCTGATTTATTTAGTTTAGTTAGTTTAGTTTTAGTTTTCCCTTTATTTGTATGCCGCCCTTTTCCCTGGGGGGACTCAGGGCGGCTCACAGTTCAAAAAGGGGGGGGGGGAAGACAAACAATATTCCAACATGGAAACAATACAACATATTTTAAAAAAAGCACAACAGTCACACAATTCGGGTGGGGTTAGAGTCTTAACCCGGGACAGCCAGATCTTTAAAGCGGCACGGAAGGCCTGAAGGGTGGTGAGGGTCTGAATCTCCACGGGGAGTTCGTTCCAGAGGGTCGGACCAGCCACCGAGAAGGCTCTCCTCCGGGTAGTTGCCAGTCTGCACTGGCTGGAAGATGGATTTATTTGTCACCTTGATTTCGTATCCTTTCGAGCGAGCGCGTCTGCCTACCCTTAGCCGGACTTTGCGAAAGGAGAACTGAGATGGCACAGAAACACTTTGTTGATTTTCTTTTCACTTTAGGTTTTATTGAAAGCTTTCATAGGTAATCTTAACTCCAGTTCTCCAACCATCCGTCGCACGGCCGCCGCAGCCACGGTGAGCATCTGTCAGCATTCACGAAGGACACAATATTTTTACACTCGGTTGCTTCAAGTATTGCTAGGTGAGTAATTTATCATCCTACTTCAGTTTTGCTGGAACATCATTGCTCTCTTTCCCTCTCTCTCTCTCTCTCTCTCTCTCTCTCTCTTTCTATCTGTCTCTCTCTTTTTCTCTGTCTCTGTCTCTTTCTATCTGTCTCTCTCTTTTTCTCTGTCTCTGTCTCGCTCACTCTCTCCCCCGCCCCCCTCTTCCCTCCTATATCCCTCATTCTTTGCATAAAGATATATTTCTAAGGAAATGCCTGCCATAAAACTGGCTTTCTGGACTCTTTTATGAGGTTGACAGATAATAACTCTGAAAAAAGGGAGCAAAGGCTAAAAAACAATGAAAACCACGTACATATTGGAGGCTTCAAACACAGAAAGTTGACTTTTGTGTCGCTTTAATTTGAATATGTCAATTATTAACATTAGAAGACGTCAAAACATCCTTTGTGTGGAACACTGATTTTTACAGTAAGGGAAATTGTTCTACTGATCCTTCAGCTAAACTTTAACGTCTTAACATCTATAGCCTGAGAGCCAGCTTGGTGTGTCTGTTAAGACACCTGGCTAGAAACAGGGAGACTGTGAGTTCTAGTCCTGCTTGAGGCACCAACCCCATTGGGTGACCGTGATCCTGCCACTAACTCTCAGCCCGAGGAAAGAGGCAATGGTAATGTCAACTCACAAAGCATTTTTGGTCTGCTCTTGAGTTGCCATGGGCAGGAGGAGGGAGAACTGCCGGAACAGATTGGGAGTCGAAGTCCACCAGTCTTAAAAGTTGCCACGGTTGGAGACCCCTGCTCTAAAGGACCTCTGTGGGCTGCAGTTCTGTTCACAGGACATGCTTATAGATACCTGGTGTCGAAAAGTGGGGTACCTGAGGACTGGCAAGGGAGTCCCCTGGATCCTGGAGGGGGGGGAGGGTGTTAGGGGGCCTTGCGAGTGGCTGGCAGAGCGGGGTTGTTTTTTCAGCTGTTCCAATCGTCTTCGCAGGGCTGTTGTGTCCCAAGGAAGAAGAACACCCCAGTGTCTTGATCCTCGGGGTGTTGCTCACCTTGAGGTACCTGATCCCGTTGCTGCAGCAGCAGGTGAAGGACACCAGCCTGAAGGGCAGCTTTGGGGTGATCCAGAAAGAAACCGAGATTTCGCCTTCCTTGGACCAACTCATACAGGTATCCGTTCGCTCAACAGCCCCCGTGGCTCAAGTGGTTAGACTCAGTCGTCGTTGGGGGCAAGAGGCTGACTCTAAACTGCTCAGAGAGGGCTGGAAAGCACTGTGAAGCCATCTAAGTGCTATTGCTAGTCCTTCCTTCCTTCCTTCCTTCCTTCCTTCCTTCCTTTTTTCCTTCCTTCCTTCCTTCCTATTAGAATACAGAATTGCAAGCTAATTCTGTTGATTGCCAGCAGTTCAATCCTGGCCTAAGATTGACTCAGCCTTCCCTCCTTCCGAGCTGGGTCAAATTAGGATTGTTGGGGGCAAGAGGCTGACTCTGTAAACTGCTCAAAGAGGGCTGGAAAGCACTGTGAAGCCATCTAAGTGCTATTGCTAGTCAGTCCTTCCTTCCTTCCTTCCTTCCTTCCTTCCTTCCTTCCTTCCTTCCTTCCTTCCTTCCTTCCTTCCTTCCTTCCTTCCTTCCTTCCTTCCTATTAGAATACAGAATTGCAAGCTAATTCTGTTGATTGCCAGCAGTTCGATCCTGGCCCAAGATTGACTCAGCCTTCCCTCCTTCCGAGCTGGGTCAAATTAGGATTGTTGGGGGCAAGAGGCTGACTCTGTAAACTGCTCAGAGAGGGCTGGAAAACACTGCAAAGTGGTCTATAAGTCTAAGTGCTATTGCTAGTCCTTCCTTCCTTTTCATTTCCTTCCTTTTCATTTCCTTCCTTTTTTCCTTCCTTCTTTTTCATTTCCTTCCTTTGTTTTCATTTCTTTCCTTTCTTCCTTCCTTTTCATTTACCTTTTCCTTCCTTCCTTCCTTCCTTCCTTCCTTCCTTCCTTCCTTCCTTCCTTCCTTCCTTCCTTCCTTCCTATTAGAATACAGAATTGCAGGCTAATTCTGCTGAGTGCCAGCAGTTCGATTGTGACCAGCTCAAGGTTGACTCCGCCTTCCCTCCTTCCGAAGTCGGTCAAATGAGGACCCAGATTGTTGAGGGCAAATCTGTAAACCGCTTAGAGAAGGCTGCAAAGCACTAAGCAGTATATAAGTCTTAAGTGCTGTTGCTATTGCTCATTCTCTTGCAGTACTGCTGCAGGTGGGGTTCTCCCCCCCCCTTAAATACAGGGAAAAGTTTCCAGTGCTGGTCATGGAGGTGTGCTAAAGTGGGACTCACACCTGTGCTCCTCCCCCTTCCAGGTGTACGAACTGAGTCTCCACTACACTCAGCACCGGGATCATAACGTCGTGACCGGATCCCTGGAATTGTTGCAACAGCTCCTCCGGACGCCTCCCCCCAACCTTCTCTTGGCCCTCACCATGCGCGGGGGGCTTTCACAAGCGGGCACAGCCAAAGACGAGGGCCGCGGCCGCAGCGACAGCATTGTGGAACTGATAGGTAAGCGCTGTTTCCTACAGGTTGAAACTGGGGAGACCCTAGGAAATGCACTTTCAACAGAAGGGACCCACCACGGAAAGCAGGCGGCAGAACGCTTCCACGTTGGTTACCCAAAGATTGAAAAATGGCTTTGTGAATTCTTCCGGCGTTTACATCAGTGGTGGGTTGCTCTTACAGTCGCTGCCGCTACGCTGCTCACGGGGCCGTGCGTCCTGTTCGTGCATGCGCAATCCACCGCCCCTGCGACAGCCAGCTGCTTGTTGGGGCTCCCGCAGGCCCCGCACGCTGTGCGCTTGTGCACAATTGGCCGGTTGCCTTTAAAAACAGGTATAGAAGGCGGGTGGGCCAATCTAGCCGCCATACCGGTACGCTGTCAGCTTCTCCTGGCTACTACCGGTACGCCCGTACCGTACCGGGAGGAATCCACCACTGGTTTGTGTACCGTAACCGCAAATCCTTTACTGCTCAGGGTGAGGTGAGGGAGGGGGGGCTCTTACGTTTCCTAAAGAGCCGAGGTGGCGCAGTGGTTAGGGTGCAGTACTGCAGGCCACTTCAGCTGACTGTTATCTGCAGTTCAGCGGTTCAAATCTCACCGGCTCAAGGTTGACTCAGCCTTCCATCCTTCCGAGGTGGGTGAAATGAGGACCCAGACTGGGGGAGGCGATATGCTGACTCTGTAAACCGCTTAGAGAGGGCTGAAAGCCCTATGAAGCGGTATATAAGTCTACTGCTATTGCTATTGCTATTATTTCTCTGCATGCTAAAATTGAGTCCAATTGGAATAAATTGAAGACTGTCTTTATTTCTCCAACGGGTGGTATCTTACAAAATGACTCCCCCACCCCCCCCCTTTTGGATTATTGGGAAAAAAGGATGTTGATTTGTGCTCGACGGGAGACCAAGCAACTAATTTCCCAAAAGAGCCGAGGTGGCGCAGTGGTTAGAGTGCAGCACTGCAGGCCACTTCAGCTGACTGTTATCTGCAGTTCAGCGGTTCAAATCTCACCGGCTCAAGGTTGACTCAATCTTCCATCCTTCCGAGGTGGGTAAAATGAGGACCCAGACTTTGGGGGCGATATGCTGACTCTGTAAACCGCTTAGAGAGGGCTGAGAGCCCCATGAAGCGGTATATAAGTCTAACTGCTATTGCTATTGCTAAATAGTTGCCGAAAACAATTCCTGAAAAGAAAGACCAATCTCAAATTCACTGTTGCTGCATTTCTCAAAGATTGTTATGATTCCTCTTTTTTTTAAAATATTTAGTTTTATCTGTTCCTTGATTTTTTTCTGTAATTTGCAGCTGGAGGGGGTTCTTCCTGCAGCCCTGTTTTTTCCAGAAAACAAAAAGGTGATTATATCTATGAAATCAGTATCCGGTCTTCTATTTTTCTACCGCTTTTTCATTGCTTCGACTTGGAAAACTTTCGTTTTGTTGGCTCTTGCTCCCTTCATTCGTTTCTTTTTCTCCCCTTTCACCATCTATTATTGCTGATCTTTAAAAGAATCAATAGTCTTATGTTCCGTTCCTTGCTTTTTGCTGTTGCTAAAAATTATACAAGGTATCATAATGAACTCCTGGAGAAAAAAAATATCGACCGATGGGGTTGCCAATCATCAGGAGTGACTTGATGGCACAGAATCAATCCTAATGAATTGACCTGGTTAAATGACTGAAAGATTAGAATACTCCTTTTAATATAATACTTTTGTTTCGAGAAAATACGTGACTTGTTTTCCTTTTTTTTTTTAAAAAAAAGCCTGCTTTTAAATAGATCAGTGTTTCTCAACCTTGACAACTTGAAGTCCTGTGGACTTCAACTCCCAGAATCCCCCAGCCAGCATAGCTGGCTGGGGAATTCTGGGAGTTGAAATCCACAGGACTTCAAGTTGCCAAGGTTGAGAAACACTGAAATAGATTGTATTTCCTTTTATTTGAATTTCTCATATTGTTTCAAACTAAATTATTAAATAGGTAGGTGTCTGCTCCCGTTTCAGCATAACCCCCCCCCCCAAAAAAAAGGAACAACTTCACAAAAAGATAAATCAAATTGTTGCACAGAGCGCAGGATAAGTTGTCAGGAATGTTTATTTATTTGTTTGTTTTAAAATGCCTTGCGTTGCTTTGCCAGCCAAAGTGCTTTCAGGAGAGGAAACCTTAGAAGACGATCCCGAAGCCAGGTCTCAAACCAGCCAGATGGGCTTTGGGGCAGGTAGGTTGGCTTCTCGGCTCTTGTGAGCAGCGAATCTCATGAATTTACTGCCTTATTTTTTTTTTAAAGGGTTGCGTTTATTACATAATAAAATCTTTTGAATCGATCAACGCAACATGAATCTTGCAGAATTGTAGAAAACTACCATCGGGCTTCCCTGGGATTCTATGCTTTCATATGGAAAAGCTGTTTAGCCATTCTCTCATTTCTCTCTCTCTCTCTCTCTCTCTCTCTCTCTCTCTCTCTCTCTCTCTCTCTCTCTCTCTCTCTCCCTCCCTCCCTCCCTCCCTCCCTCCCTCCCTCCCTCCCCCCCCTCCCTCCCTCCCTCTCTCTCTCTCTCTATATATATATATATTATCTATATCTATATCTTTATTGATATCTATATATCATCTTTTGATAGATATCCGTATCATCTATACATCTAAGTATCTATATATAATATCTATTAATATCTCTTGATTCTCTCTATTTGTCTATTGATATCTATCTATATATGTCTATCATCTATCAATTGATAGATATCTATCTCTATCTTTAGCTCTATAACATCTACATCTATATCTAATCTATCTAATTATGCGTATGTATATATCTTTATATCTATCATCTCTTATCTCTGTATAATCTATATATAATATCTATCTTTCATCTATCTATTGATATCTATATATGTCTATCGATAGATATCTATCTCTATCTCTATAACATCTACATCTATATCTAATCTATCTGATTATACCTATCTCAAGAGGCAACTGGACTTTCTGATTTTTCTTTGAAGACATTTCCCTTCTCATCCAAGAAGCTTCTTCAGCTCTGACTAGATGGTGGGGAATGGAAGTCAGAGCTGAAGAAGCTTCTTGGATGAGAAGTGAAACGCTTTCAAAGAAAAACCAGAAAGTCCAGTTGCCTCTTGAGAAAAAAAGCATCTTTGGGACGACCATGACCTCCTGGACGAAGGAGAATCTCTGCAGACATTTACCACCCACAATAATTGCTGAAACGACCATCTTATTCCATCCAGTAGCTTTACAGCTTTCTGGAACCTTCCACGCCCTTCCTTTCTCCCTTTAGGATCTGTGAAAAGTGAGCTGAACAGTGAATTAACTTCCACGCCGGGCGTCTCGCCCGCAGCCAGTTCGGCCTCCGACCCTCCGGGTTGCGACATCATCACGGAGCAACCCCGTTCCCAGCACGTCTTGCAATCCGAGTCGGAGATCTCCGCTTGCGAGTTGACGGGGGGCGCGACCCCAAAAGCCGATATGGACGACGACATGCTGAGCAGGAGCTCCAGCCAGCTTAGCGCCATCCAGTCCAACGCGAACGACGGCACCTCCTCGCCCATCAGCGACAGCTCTCAGACCACCACCGAAGGGCCGGACTCGGCAGTGACCCCGTCCGATTTCTCTGAAATGGTAAAGAGGGGCTCCTAAGGGTTGTGTTCTGACCCAGCTCCCCAGACACGACAAACCCTTTGATGGGAACTCAAAAGATTCCTTTATTAGGAACGCGGGCAGTCCTGGCAAAAATGTTTCTCTCGCAGGCTAACAAGTCTGGCCGACCGGGAGATAAATAGTTGTGTGCCACATCTATTCATCTCCGCCCTCTGCCTTTTATCCCCAGAGCTAGGGTGGGGCTTTGCTAGCAGCGGTGGCTTTTCTGTCCTAAGGACCAGCCCATAGATTTCCACTGCTCTCCTCTCCTCTGCCACATCTATTCATCTCCGCCCCCTGCCTTTTATCCCCAGAGCTAGGGTGGGGCTTCGCTAGCAGCTGTGGCTCTTCTGTCCTAAGGACCAGCCCATAGATTTCCACTGCTCTCCTCTCCTCTGCCACATCTATTCATCTCTGTTCCCTGCCTTTTATCCCCAGAGCTAGGGTGGGGCTTCGCTAGCAGCGGTGGCTCTTCTGTCCCAAGGACCAGCCCTTAGATTTCCAATGCTCCCCTCTTCTCTGCCACATTTATTCATCTCCGCCCCCTGCCTTTGATCCCCAGAGCTATGGTGGGACATGACAGCTATCATGTCTCCCCTGGTCCTTCTTTTCATTAAACTAGACCTACCCAGTTCCTGCAACCGTTCTTCATATGTTTTAGCCTCCAGTCCCCTAATCCTCTTTGTTGCTCTTCTCTGCACTCTTTCCTGAGTCTCCACATCTTTTTTAGCTTTGAAAGTTTATTTCAATTGTACAATTTAGATTCTAGAAGGCGGTGAGAACCAGTACTCCGGAATGCAAATTGGGCAGTTGCAAGAGGAAGAAGACGAAACGGCCAACGTTCTACACGACGAGGCTTTGGATCCGTTCCGACATTCGTGCCTCGGTACGTTGACGCTTTGTGGAAGCAAATACAGATAGTCCTTGAGTTATGACCCCGACAGAGCCCTAGATTTCTGTTGTTCAGTGAGGCATTTCCTAAGCAGGTTTTGTCCCATTTTACAACCTCCCTTGCCACTGTTGTTAATCGAATCGTTGCGGTTGTTAAGTTATTCACTCCGTTGTTCCTTGAATTTGGCTTTCCCCGTTGACTTGGCTCGTCGTTAAAAGAGGAGGGGGTCATGTGACCCCGAGATATTGCAATTGTCATAAATATGAATCATTGGCCAAGCCTCTGAATTTTGATCACACGACTATGAGGATGCTGCAACGGTCGTAAGTGTGGAACTTTCAACGGTCGCTAAGCGAACTCTCGTAAGTCGAGGACTAGCTGTCGCGTTAATTGAATTATAACCCATTCTGTTAAAATTATTACATGGAAAAAGAAAACGTGTATGTTATATATTATGTTGTTCTGTCCCCCCTTCTCCGCTCGTTAACAGACGACAGGCAGACAAACGTAAAAGGAACTCACTTTATCAGTTCTCGTCTCAGACTGGCTGCGAGCCCAAAAATAAACATAAATCAAGTCTCTGACAAGAAGATAACAGAATACCAAACAAAACTCTTACAAAACAATTCACTTCTCCGTCTCCTTGAATCAGGGTTACAGAAAGCAAATCACTTCTCCAAGTGTCTCTCACAAACAAACCATGACCGATGAATGATGAACGAATGAATGAACGTTGACTCCTGCAACCAGGGCGTGGCACCATCCGTCCTTTTATCACCAAAAGACGCCACTGAGCCCCAGCGGCATTGTTAATCTTGCATCCCGAAAAGACTCACAGGAGATGTCTGCTGAGTCACAACACTATGTTATATTAATTATGTTTTTGTGTTATATTTATTATGTTGTTATAACATCATCCTCATCATTTATTATTGTTGTTATTATTTATTTTTTTATTATTTTAAAGAGCTTCAGCAATCCCATTTAGCAAAAAGTGTGAGCCACAGGAGGGAGCCTTCCAACAGCAGCATGGAGAAGTTTGGGCCTAAGGAAGAAACTGAACTGGCTGACCATGGAATTAAGGTCAGTCTGAGAGGGGAGGAGGCACGAGGGCCTGGGGTTTCTCCAGCGCCCCCCAGTTGGGCAGAAGGGAGACCCTCTTACGGGGAGGAAAGAGGCTCTGAATCACAACTCCCAAATTTTCAGGGTTGGGAGACCCACAATTTCTGATAAGTATCTTGCCCTGCGTCTTAACAGCGACCCTCTTTGGTTGACTGGTGTGTTTGAATAGCAATTGAAATATAATTGGATTTTTATTTTATTTATTTTTTCCTGACGACAGCTCTCCAGAATGAAAGGTGACATCGGGGGCTATAATGACGGAAGTGCTGCGCCCTTAGTCCACTGCGTTCGCCTCCTCTCGGCCTCCTTCCTGCTCACCGGAGAGAAAGGGGGTGAGTCTAGACATTGGGGGCGTGGGGTTTCCCCGCAGAGAAAAGAATGAACCCGTTATAACACCTTTCCACCCAGGCCAATTAAGAGTTTAAAAGGAATAAAATACTTCTAAAGCCCTCTGTGCGAAAAGCAGTCCTCTTTTTTTCCCCCCCGTGCCGTTGTAACTTTGAGCGGTCGCTAAACGGACTCGTGTAAGTCGAGGACTAGCTGTGCTGACCCAGCCTCCTCTCTTCTAGCTCTGGTGCCGGATAAAGATGTCAGGGTGAGCGTGAAAGCCTTGGCCATCAGCTGTGTGGGGGCAGCCATGGCCCTTTACCCGGAAGCTTTCTTCAGCAAACTCTACACGGAGAGCAACAAAGAGGAAAGAGGTAGGTGTTATGTGGACTCCATTAAAAAAAACCCACCTTTATTTTTACCTTGGTTTAAAACCGGTGTTCTGACCCAGACAAACCCGCTGAATCCAATCGATGATTCCTTTTGTGAGGAGCGCCGGCAGCCCCGGCAAAAAGTGTCTCTCTCAGGCTAACAACATCCGTCCGGCCAGAAGACGAATAGTTGTCTGCCACATCTATTCATCTCCGTCCCCGGCCTTTTATCCCCAGAGTTAGGAGGGGGGCTTTCCTAGTAGCGGTGGCTCTTCCGTCCCGAGGACCGGCCCATAGATTTCCCCTGCTCTCTCTCCTCTCCTCTGCCACATCTATTTATCTCTGCCCCCTGCCTTTGATCCCCAGAGTTAGGAGGGGGGGTTTCACAAGCAGCAGTGGCTCTTCCGTCCCGAGGACCGGCCCATAGATTTCCACCGCTCTCCTCTCCTCTGCCACATCTATTCATCTCCACCCCCTGCCTTTTATCCCCAGAGTTAGGAGGGGGGCTTTGCTAGCAGCGGTGGCTCTTCCGTCCTGAGGACCGGCCCATAGATTTCCCCTGCTCTCTCTCCTCTCCTCTGCCACATCTATTTATCTCTGCCCCCTGCCTTTGATCCCCAGAGTTAGGAGGGGGGGTTTCACAAGCAGCAGTGGCTCTTCCGTCCCGAGGACCGGCCCATAGATTTCCACCGCTCTCCTCTCCTCTGCCACATCTATTCATCTCCGTCCCCTGCCTTTTATCCCCAGAGTTAGGAGGGGGGCTTTGCTAGCAGCAGTGGCTCTTCCGTCCTGAGGACCGGCCCATAGATTTCCCCTGCTCTCTCTCCTCTCCTCTGCCACATCTATTTATCTCTGCCCCCTGCCTTTGATCCCCAGAGTTAGGAGGGGGGGTCTTCGCTACAAGCGGTGGCTCTTCCGTCCCGAGGACCGGCCCATAGATTTCCACCGCTCTCCTCTCCTCTGCCCCATCTATTCATCTCCGTCCCCGGCCTTTTATCCCCAGAGTTAGGAGGGGGCCTTTGCTAGCAGCGGTGGCTCTTCCGTCCCGAGGACCGGCCCATAGATTTCCACTGCTCTCCTCTCCTCTGCCACATCTATTCATCTCCGCCCCCTGCCTTTCATCCCCAGAGCTAGGGTGGGGTCTTCGCTAGCAGCGGTGGCTCTTCTGTCCCAAGGACCGGCCCATAGATTTCCACTGCTCTCCTCTCCTCTGCCACATCTAGTCATCTCCGCCCCCTGCCTTTGATCCCCAGAGCTAGGGTGGGGTCTTCGCTAGCAGCGGTGGCTCTTCTGTCCCGAAGACTGGCCCATAGATTTCCAGCGCTCTCCTCTCCTCTGCCTTCTGCGCAAAGTCAACCGGGAAGCAAGATTCACTTAACAAGCAGGTTATTAATTTAACAACTGCAGTGATTTCGCTCAACTAATGTGGTGACAGAAGTCCTAAAATAATTAAATAATAATTAAATAATTTTAATTTTAAAAAAAAGTCATACTCACTGCCTTCGAGACTATTAGGTTTGGGTGGGGCAAAGTTTGGAAGTTGTAGGTGCTTCATCACCTTTTAGGAAGACAGTGGACAGCCATGCATGTGAAATGGCATAGGGTTGAGCTTGAGTAAGGGGTTGGACTAGAAGATCTCTTTCCTTGCTTTCCTTCCTTCCTCCCTTCTCCATCCCTCCCTCCTCCATCACTGGAGGCTTTCAAGAAGAGACTGGACCGTCCTCTGTCGACAATGGTGTAGGGTCTCCTGCTTGGGCAGGGGGCTGGACCAGATGACCTACAAAGGCCCCTTCCGACTCTGTTAAATCCATAATCTGATTCCTGACCTAGTTCGTAATTTGCACCCGTGGGTGGATTATTTCTACATTGATCTACCCTGATTTCTTTTTCTAGAGGAGCAGACCGTGAAGGACATTGTGAATTACATCGACCATGGAGACCCCCAGATCAGAGGAACGACGGCCATTTTATGCGGAACCATCATTTATTCCATCCTCGTCCAGTCTTGCTTCAGTGTGGAGAGCTGGCTGGAAAACATAAAGGCATCCACAGGTAACCGTGGGAGAGGGAAGAGTTGGATTTTGCGCCCGAAAGTGTTCCGATGAAGGGTGCATGACCTCTGCTCTCCTCTCCCTCCAGGGACGCTGGTGGAGTGCGTCTCCTTGCTGCAAAAGAGCCTACAAGACGAGTCTTCGGTCACTTGCAAACTGGCCTGCATAGCTGTGAGGGTAAGGAAATACTTTTAAAACCTCTTCCTCAAGGCCCACCAAGTGTCTTGTGAGGGTCTATGGCAATTCGCCACGGCCAATGTACCACCTCAAAGGAGAGTCGTGCGGTGGCCTAGAGGTGGGTCTCTCATCTCATAATCAGGAGGTTGTGAGTTCTTGTCAGATGCTACCTCATTTAATAATCAGGAAAGAAACCACTCAACTCCATTTGCTTGAGATTAAGTGTACTTTTACTAATTACAAACGAATAGTAGCGAAGCAAAGCTGAATCTGGTTAATTAGGCGCGAAAGCAAAGAATGTTGATTAAACCCCCGAGTTACTAAGTATTGATGAAAGCAATGAAACCTTTCTGTTTCCAGCACTGCATCATGAGCCTGTGCGGCAGCAGCCACAGTTCCTTGGGGTTGCAATTGCTGGTTGACCTCCTTCTCCTGAGGAACAGCTCCTACTGGCTGGTTAGGACGGAGCTTCTGGAAACGGTGGCGGAAATAGATTTTCGGTAAGCAGCTGTAAATTCCTTCCCCCCCACCCCCGATAAATTATATTCTCTTTTACCATCTAACGTTATGCTTAGAGAGTGGTGCGGTGGCCTAGAGGTGGCGCTGTCACCTCACAATTAGGAGGCTGTGAGTTCGATCCTGGGTAGAGGTGGATATTTCTGTCTCTCTGGGCACAATGAGAATATACCATATTTTTTCGGAGTATAAGACGCACCCCCACCCCCCAAAAAAGAGGATGAAAATCTGAGTGCGTCTTATACATTGAATACAGCGTTTTTGGCTTACCGAACCACCCCCCCCCCTTTGCAAAAATGCAGAGGGTTTGGGAGGCTTGCAAAGTGCTTCTGGGGGCTGGGGAGGGCAAAAAATGGGCCGTTTTTTTTCATTTTTGCCCCCCCAACCCCTAGGAACACTCTAAAGGCCTCCCAAACCCTCTGCATGCCCCCCTTTTTTTGCAAAAAAATGACCTTTTTTTGCGAAAAACGGGTCATTTTTTGATCGTTTTGGGGGGGTCCAAGCCCCTTGGAGCATTCTATAAGCCTCCCAAAGCTGTGCATGCCCTTTTATTGTGTGGAAAAAACAAGGCGTGCAGAGGGCTTGGGAGGCCTGCAGAGTGCAAAACCTTTTTTTAAAAAATTTACCTCTTCAAAATCATGGTGTCTTATACTGCGGTGCGTCTTATAGTCCGAAAAATACGGTATCTACTGAATAAAACTCCACATTGGCGTCAGGAAGGGCATCCGGCCATTAAAACGCTCTGCTAGCTCCATTCAGTTGCCGTGACTCCTCCCCGCAAGGGATTATGAGTTCGTTAAAAAGACGATGGTGATCTAACGTTATCCTTAACCGTAACAGTGCCTTTATCTCCTTTTGCTGCTAAGGCTAATCCAGTTTTTGGAAGAGAGGGACAGCAACCAGCATAGAGGGGCTCGTCATTACACCGGGGTGAGTAACTAATCAGGTTGAGGTGGCGCCAACGTGGGTAGGGGTTTGTATGCTTGGTTTCACGGCTGCTCAGAATGACAGAAAAATAGTTATTAGTGCATCCAAAGAGAGCTTCTCTTCCAGCTTGTTCTCCTTCGTGTAAAGTTTATCGGAGAGTTGGTGTGGTGGAACGCAGTCTGGATTCCCGGGAGGGAGAGGCTGCACTCTGTGTTGTGGCCCACCAGTCTCCAGAATAGTTAGCAGCTGAGTCAGAGAGTGAGGAGGTTGGGGAGGAGCATGGGCCAGTCCTGGGGGCTGGGGAAGGCTCGGAGGAGGGCTCTGTGTCGGAGGCAGAGAGGGGGCCAGGGCCCTATGCCAGTTATCAGCTGCCTTCAGAGTCAGACATCAGTGGGGCAGAGGAACAGCTGGAGCCTGTTCCCAGTATGCACATGCGCAGAGCTATCAGGAGAAGGGAACATTTAAGGAACAAGGGCCAACTCGGGAGTAAAGCCACAGGTGGATGGTGAATGGCCCCTCCCAGAAGAAATAAAAGAGGAGCGAAAGGGGAGTGGAGTTTGCAGGAGACCATTAGTTCCCTTAATTGGTTCATAACTCTCGGAGGCTCCTTGCCAAGTTCTGCAGATCTCGGCCTGGCAGCTCTCCAAGCCAGATAAGGTCTGTGACTGTAAATCCTCCCTTGAAAGACTTTTCTGGATGTGAATGAGCAGAATTCACAGTCAATAAAATAGTTTTTTGTCGGGACCAGGAGTTTGCTTCATGCTCTTGGGAAACCTCGGTCAGAACATTCCAGAGGAACAAGAGACAATTCAGTTCAGATAGTTTGCGTCAGAGAAAGAGGGTGAAGGCAGATCCTCCCTGATCGTTTCCAGAAGATAGGTAGTCCCAGACTTTACGACCAGAGTTGAGGCCAACATTTCGAGACATCTGTTAAGTGAACTTTCCCCATTTCACGACCTTTCTTGCCACGGTTGTTAAGTGAATCACTGCAGTGGATAAGTTAGTAGCACAGTTGTTAAGTGAATCTGGCTTCCCCCATTGACTGCTTGTCAGAAGGGGATCACATGACCCCGGGACGCTGCAACGGTCATAAGTGTGAAAAAAGTGAACCTAAATCACTTTTTTCAGGGCAGCTGTAACTTTGTACGGTCACTGAGTGAACTGTTGTAAGTCGAGGACTACCTGTGTGCGTTGAATGTTTTAAGTAAGTCTACTTTGGCGAGATTTCTGCCTGTGGGTGGGGAAGAACAAAGAAAACTACATGGAAGACTCTCACAAATTCGTTCTTGGATTTTAGCATCCTTTTAAGATAGAACCCAACAACGGACTTCTGTCTTACTTAATGTGTCGTTATTTTGAGAATTATACGTGGGGTCTATAAGCCCCTTAAAAACAGCTTTTCTTGATCGGTCTCTGCGCTCCTCTTTTCCCTCCCACAGCTGTTAAAACTTCAGGATCGGGTTCTGAAGGAAGTGGTCATTTCTCTCCTGGGTGACGAAGACCCCAGGGTCAGGCGTGTAGCCGCGGCTGCTTTAATAAGGTATTCGTTCAGTGAACCTTAATTTTTCTGCTCTTGCCCCACTTTGTCTGTGCTTATGTTTTTTCACAGAAAGGTAGCCTATAGTGTAAATCTGTCTTAATCATATTTATGACTTTCTCTCCAAAATCCAGACAGTTCTAACTGTTGCATCATAAATTGCCAATTTACATTGTCAAATGCTTTCTGTGCCTTTATAAAAATCAGCATCATTTGTTTTCCTGGGTGAATTTCATAATATTCCAGTGTATCTAGGATAAACCTTACTTTTTTTTTTACAAATAATTTAAAAAAATATACTGTAAATCTGATAGCCATAGCAATAGCAGTTAGACTTATATACCACTTCATAGGGCTTCCAGCCCTCTCTAAGCGGTTTACAGAGTCAGCATATTGTCCCCAACAACAATCTGGGTCCTCATTTCACCCACCTCGGAAGGATGGAAGGCTGAGTCAACCCTGAGCCGGTGAGATTTGAACCGCCGAACTGCAGATAGCAGTCAGCTGAAGTGGCCTGCAGTACTGCACCCTAACCACTGCGCCACCTCGGCTCTGCATAATTGGAATTACACTTTGGGAATAATAATTGTCAACAGGCAGGGGTTTAATATGGAACATGTATCATGGAAAAACCGCAGAGGTATTCCAAAATACATCTTAAAAGAGTTCCCAAAAGTAGAAAGTTTATATTCTCATATGCGGGAAGGGTTTGGGGTGTTCCTGTAGGCAAAAAGCTGGATATTGAATGGTAAGAATGAAAGTGGTTGCTTATCACCATAAAAAGGAGGGTGTCCCTGTTTTTTTTCTTAGTGAAAAAGGGGGGCCCTCCTCGTTCCTCTCCCTTGTTTCTCACAGGCTGATCCCAAAGCTGTTCTACAGTTGTGACGCAGGGCAGGCCGATCCGGTCGTAGCGCTGGCCAAGGAGCAAAGCAGCGTCTACCTGAAGCTCCTGATGCACGAAACCCCGCCGGCTTCCCAGTTTGCAGTGAGCACCATCACGAGGTAGAGCCGCGCTTAGCGGGGAATAATAAACCTCTCATTCCGGGAATGAGAGAAGCAGCCGAGAACTAAGGAGGAATTTCCTGACCATTAGAACAATTAACCAGTGGAACAATTTGCCTCCAGAGGATGTGAATGCTCCAACACAAGATGTGTTTAAGATGATGTTGGATATCCATTTGTCTGAAGTGGTGTAGGGTTTCCTGCCTAGGCAGGGGGTTGGACTAGAGGACCTCCAAAGTCCCTTCCAACTCTGTTCTTTTCCATTCCATTCCCTTTCCCCTCTTTCTTTTCCTTTCCCTTCACTTATATCCCATTTCTCCTCTCCTCTCTCTCCTCTTTCTTATCCTTTCCCCCTCCCCTTTTTCCTTTCCGCCTTCCTTTTTCCACTCCTCTCTCTCCTTTCTTTTCCCCTTTCTCCTCTCCCTTTTCCTCTTTCTTTTCCTTTCCTTTCCCCCTCCCCTCCCCTTTTCCCTTTCCCCCTTCCTTTTTCCACTCCTCTCTCTCCTTTCTTTTCTCCTTTCTCCTCTGCCCTTTCCTCTTTCTTTTCCTTTCCCCTCCACTTTCCCCTTTCCTTTCTCCTCTCCTCTCCTCCCCCCCCAACCCCCTGGAACACACTACAGGCCTCCCAAACCCTCTGCATGCCCCTCCCTTTATTGCAAAAAAACAACCCATTTTTGCGAAAAACGGGTCATTTTTTTATTGTTTTTTTTGGGGGAGGGCTAGGAGCACTCTATAAGCCTCCCAAAGCTGTGCATGCTCTCCTCTCCTCTCTCCCTTTTTTTTTTTTTCATTCGCGAGGAGAACCTGATATTTTACTCGCCTCTTTCTTTTGCCTAAGGATAAACCTGTCGCCGAGTTTAAGTTGCATTCTTAAAACGGCTGGAGTTTTAACAGCTGAACAATTCGGCAAATTAGGTTCCCGGCTGCAAACGGAGCGAGACCTTGGAGTCCCAGTGGACGATCCCTCAAACACAAGCCAGCCGTGTGCGGCGGCAGCCCAAAAAGCCAACACAATCCTCGGTTGTATAAACAGAGGCGTAGAATCAAAATCGGGTGAAGTGCCGTTTTATAAAGCCCTATAGTAAGGCCACATCTGGAACATTGCATCCGGTTTTGGCCACTACATTAGAGAGAAGATGTTGAGACTTTGGGGGAAAGTGCAGAGAAGTGAGACTAAGATGATAAGGGGGCCGGAGGCTAAACTTACGAAGAACGGTTGCAGGAACACGGTATGACCGTTCCAGAGAAAAGAAGGACCAGGGGGGACATGATAGCAGTCTTCCAGCGTGACCCGTCAAAACCGCGCTCGACTAAGCCGCGCCTGACTAAACCGTGTCGCTGACGTCATCAACAGGGCGACAACAGCCAGCGCGGAGAAAGAAGGGCGCTTTAAATAGCGCTTTGAAAGCAAGCCGATTCAACTTAAGGTAAGGGTTAGGTTTAGGGTTAGGTTTAGGGTTAGGGTTAGGTTAAGGGTTAGGTTTAGGGTTAGGTTTAGGGTTAGGTTAAGGGTTAGGTTTAGGGTTAGGTTTAGGGTTAGGTTAAGGGTTAGGTTTAGGATTAGGTTTAGGGTTAGGTTTAGGGTTAGGTTAAGGGTTAGGTTTAGGGTTAGGTTAAGGATTAGGTTTAGGGTTAGGTTAAGGATTAGGTTTAGGGTTAGGTTTAGGGTTAGGTTAAGGGTTAGGGTTAGGTTTAGGATTAGGTTTAGGATTAGGTTTAGGGTTATGTTAAGGGTTAGGTTTAGGATTAGGTTTAGGGGGGTTAGGTTTAGGTTTAGGGGTTAATTTTAGGCTTAGGGTTTACAGCGTGGTTCTGTCTCCGCGCTGTTGTCGCCCTGTTGATGACGTCAGCGACGTGGTTTAGTCGGGCGCGGTTTAATCGAGCGCGGTTTTGTGGTGGAACCGTCTTCCAGTATTTGAGGGGCTGCCACATAGAAGAGGGGGGTCAACTTCTCCAAAGCAACTGAAGGTAAGACAAGAAAGGATGACGGGAAATAAGTCAGAGAGAAGCAACGTGGAATTAAGAAGAAACTTCCTAACAGTGAGGACAATTCACCAGTGGGACAGAAGTTGCCTTCCAAAGTTGTCGGGGTTCCATCACTGGACCTTTTTAAGAAGAGGCTGGACTGTCGTTTGTCTGAGATGGTATAAGGTCTCCTGCTTGAGCAGGGGGTTGGACTAGAAGACCTCCAAGGTCCCTTCAGCTCTATTCTGGATTGAACGGAGCACCTCTTGGGGGTAGAATAAAATCTCCAGTGGAAGTGATGTAACCATCAGTTAAATGTGCTTTTCTTCCTCCTTAACCAGGAATTTATTGAAGTTTGGTAAGAAATGTTTAATGAGGGGCATTCATGTTGTTTTAGAACCTACAGAGGATACAATCTTTTGCCCAGCCCAGCCGACGTGACGGTGGAGAAAAACCTTTCCAGGGTGATCTCGGCCGTGTCTCATGCCTTGACCACCTCACCCTCCAGATCTCTGACTGTGAGTTTCGATTGGGGGGGGGTCCGTGAGGTCAGTACAGGTTGTCCCCGACCTACGACAGCTCGTTTAGCGACCATTTGGAGTAACGGCGTCCCTGAGGAAGGCGACTCATGGGCGCTTTTCAGCCTCCCCCTGGTCACGTGATCAAAATTCAGCCGCTTGCTTTTTGCAAAAACGGGCCCGTTTTCCCCCTCCCCAAAAAAGTGCATGGATAGCCTTTACGAGGCTTATAGAGTGCTCCTGGGGGCTGGGGGGGGGGGCACAAACGTACAAAATATAGCCCATATTTTGCTCATTTTTGCCCTCCCCAGCTCCCAGGAGCACTCTGGAAGCCTCCTAAAGGCTATGCACGCCCATTTTTGCAAAGGGGGCGGGGTTTCTGGAGGACAAAAATGCTGTATTTAGTGTATCAGACGCTCCCAGATTTTCACCCTCTTTTTTGAGGGAAAAAGGTGTGTCTTGTGCTCCGAAAAATATGGTATGTACATACATACATACATACATACATACATACATACATACATACATACATACATATACATACTGTATTTTTCGGAGCATAAGTCACACACACACACACACACACACACACACACACACACACACACACACACACATATATATATATATATATATATATAGAGAGAGAGAGAGAGAGAGAGAGAGAGAGAGTTATTTATTAGCACAAATACAACATAGATAGATAGATAGATAGATAGATAGATAGATAGATAGATAGATAGATAGATGATAGATAGATAGATAGATAGATAGATAGATAGATAGATAGATAGATAGATAGATAGATAGATATAGATAAAGGTGTGTCTTATGCTCCGAAAAATACGGTATGTATATATATACCCTATTTTTCGGAGCATAAGACACACCATATATATAACCAGTAGTGGAAAGTTTGAGTAGTTTGGAGAACCAGTAAATACCACCACCATTATAATATTTTTCCTTCCTGGGTTTTTTTTCTCCCCCAGTTTGGCTGCTGCGAAGCATTGTGTCTTTTGTCCTCAGCGTTTCCGGTGTGCACCTGGAATGTGGGATGGCACTGTGGGTAAGTTGCAACTCATTTGCTTTCGCGTACTGGAAAGGGAATCCAGAGCAGGGGGGTCCCCAACTGTGGCAACTAGAAGAGTTGCAGACGTCAACTCCCGTGCTGGCTGGGTAATCCTGGAGCTGATCTGTAAAACATGTATGGCTTGTTGCTTTTGGTCCCTTACCACAGTTAGCAATAGCGCTTAGACTTATATACCGCTTCACAATCCTCTCTAGGTGGTTTACAAAGTCGTTCCCAACAATCTGGGTTTCTCATTTTCCTGAGCTTAGAAGGATGGAAGGCTGAGTCAACCTTGAGCCAGTCAGGATCGAACTACTGGCAGTCGGCAGAGTTAGCCTGCAGTATTGCATTCTAACCACTGGGAAGGAGGGGAGGGAGGGAAGGATGGATGGACTAGCAGTAGCACTTAGACTTATATACCACTTCATAGTGCTTTTGCAGCCTTCCCTAAATGGTTCACAGATTCAGCCTCTTGCCCCCAACAATCCAGGTCCTCCTTTTACCCACCTCAAAAGGATGGAAGGCTGAGTCAAACTTGAGCCTCTCAGGATCGAACTGCTGGCAGTGGGCAGAGTTAACCTGCAATAGTTCAGTCTAACCACTGGGAGAGAAGGAAGGAAGGAAGGAAGGAAGGACTAGCAATAGCACTTAGACTTATATACCACTTTACAGCCCTCTCTAAGCGGTTTACAGTCAGCCTCTGGCCCCCAACAATCTGGCTCCTCATTTTACCCACCTTGGAAGGACAGAAGGCTGAGTCAACCTTGAGCCTGGTCAGATTCGAAGTGCCAAATTGCAGGCAGGAGAATAGCAATAGCAATAGCAGTTAGACTTATCTACCGCTTCATAGGGCTTTCAGCCCTCTCTAAGCGGTTTACAGAGTCAGCATATTTCCACCAACAACAATCCGGGTCCTCATTTTACCCACCTCGGAAGGATGGAAGGCTGAGTCAACCTTGAGCCGGTGAGATTTGAACCGCTGAACTGCAGATAACAGTCAGCTGAAGTGGCCTGCAGTACTGCACTCTAACCACTGTGCTACCTCTGCCCACTCCAATGAATTATTCTGTCCCCTGAGGGTGATGTGTCCCATAAGAACAATTTTGGGGGGGAAGCCACGCAGGTCCTTGCAGAGTCCTTGCAAAACCTCACACAATCAGGATAGCAGGTCACACCCTTCTTGTGGGATGAATGTTAGTCGTCCCAAATAAACAACAAACTAAACTCTACTAGGTGTTTTGTTTTTTTCCAAGAGGCTACTAGATGTTCTGTTTTTTCTTCTCGCCCAGAAAGCTTCTTCAGCTCCAACTGAATGGTGAGGAGACGGAAGGATTAACACTCCTTGCATCTACAGCTGGTCATTTGCATCCTTTGAGAGAGTCCTTGAGGCTACTTGGAGACTTATTTGTGTCCTCGGGGGTCACCCAAGTGGTGTGAAGGGGCGTGGAGCCTCCTTGGAACGGCTGAAAGGACTTTGTGTGGTAGACTGGAGATAGATGATGTCATATCCCCCCCCCCTCTGTCGAGCGAGGGATGTTCAGTTTTGACATGGATGGCTTCTTTGATGACACAGATAAGCCTCCAAGTGGCCTCAACGACCCTCTCAAAGGATGCAAATGACCAGCTGTCTGCAAGGAGTATCAATCCCTTCCCTTCCCCAACATCCGGTCAGAACTGAAGAAGCTTCTTGGATGAGAAGCAAAACACCTTCGAGGAAAAATAAAGAAGGTCCAGTTGCCTCTTGAAAAAAAAATGACCTTTGGGACAACGCTGACCTGGAAGATCTAGAGAGCATTTGCTCTGCGCCATCGTTGATTTAACCCCCACGATGGAAGCTGATGATTTCAAATTGAATTCCAGTTTTTCTAACTCGGGAGGCGTGGAAGAGATTCAGGAGAAGAGCGCCATTGGGATGGTTGGCCTGCTGCTCTCCCTCCTCTCCTCCGCTTCGTTCCCTCTGGATCTCTCCGCCCACCAAGACGCCTTGATCCTGGCTGGGAATTTGCTGGCAGGTGAGAAAAATATTTAATTTTCACTCGCAGGTTTTAAATAACCGAGGAACCCCCCACCTCCTCCTCCTCCTTCTCGTTCTTCTCATAATAACTTTTTCGTAATAAAAACTATTGTTTTATAACCATACAAACTCAACTTTTAAGTTTTACATAATAATAAAATCTTATTTTATAATCATAGAAACTCAACTTTTTAGTTTTACATAATAATAAAAACTATTATTTTATAATCGTATAAACTCAACTGTTTTACATAATAATAAAAACTATTATTTTATAATCATACAAATTCAACTTTTTAGTTTTATGTAATAATAAAAAACTATTATTTTATAATCATTCAAACTCAACTTTTTACTTTACATAATAATAAAAACTATTATTTTATAATCATACAAACTCAACGTTTCACTTTTATGTAATAATAAAAACTATTATTTTATAATCCTATAAACTCAACTTTTCACTTTTACATAATAATAAAAACTATTATTTTATAATCCTATAAACTCAACTTTTCACTTTTACATAATAATAAAAACTATTATTTTATAGTCATACAAATTCAACTTTTTAGTTTTATGTAATAATAAAAAACTATTATTTTATAATCATTCAAACTCAACGTTTTACTTTACATAATAATAAAAACTTATTTTATAATCCTATAAACTCAACTGTTTTACATAATAATAAAAACTATTATTTTATAATCATACAAGCTCAACTTTTTAGTTTTACATAATAATAAAAACTATTATAATCATAGAAACTCAACTTTTTACTTCTACATAATAATAAAAACTATTATTTTATAATCGTATAAACTCAACTGTTTCACGTAATAATAAAAACTATTATTTTATAATCCTATAAACTCAACTTTTCACACTTACATAATAATAAAAACTATTATTTTATAATCCTATAAACTCAACTGTTTTACATGATAATAAAAACTGTTATTTTATAATCATACAAACTCAACTTTTTTACTTTTACATCATAATATAAACTGAAAGGCTATAGGGTTTCCTGCCTAAGCAGGGGGTTGGACTAGAAGACCTCCCGGGCCCCTTCCAACTCTTTGTTATTCTGTTCTATAACAAGAAATCTACCTAATCATCGGTTAAAAAAAAACCGAATCAAAGTTAGTTATTTGGATTTTTAAGTGCCTGTCATGCTTTCAGCCACTGCCTCCAAATCTTTGCAAAACCCCTGGACGCACAGCGAGGACGAAGCCAGTATTCCAGCTGCTAAGCAAGAGGACTCGTGGGCCTCCCTCTCAGACCGGACGCTCGCTCTGTTGGTCGATCACCTGTTTTCCCACTTGCTGAAGATCGTGAATATTTGTTCCCACATATTGGATGATGTCGTTCCTGGCCCGACACTAAAGGTACGCTTCTTGTCTGTCAGTGACATTGCTGGCTCGTTTTTAGCTAAGGGGAGCGTAAGACTTTGTTGCACAGGTAGCCCTCGACTTAAAAGAGTTTATTTAATGACTGTTCAAAGTGGCAGTCGAATATTCTTTATTGCCCAAGCGTGATTGGACACAAATGGAATTAGAACTTAGAAGAGAATAGAATAGGGGATAGAATGGAACGGAATAGAACAGAATTAGAAATTAGAATAGAATATAAATATGAATAGAATAGAATTATGAAACTTGGAACAATTGGTACAAATGGCTGCAAAACAAGAATAAAATTAATTAAGCCAAAAAACTAATATATATATATATATATATGTGTGTGTGTGTGTGTGTGTGTGTGTGTGTTTATTTGTGCTGATAAATAAATAAAGGGAGACTAGTATAGATCTATTTCAAGCTATTTAGCTCTCATCAGCTAGCCATACCCTTACTGGTATTTGAACCTGGGCTATATTGCACACTAGGCAATATACACTATTGCATACTAGGCATACTATATACATACATACATACATACATACATACATACATACATACATACATACATACATACAAATGGCTGCAAAACAAGAATAAAATTAATTAAGCCAAAAAACTAATATATATATATTAGATTTTTTACAACCCCCGGTATGCCCAAATATGGGAGGAAGATCACTACTTCCATTCTCTGTCCTTCGGCTCGTCACAAGAGACCATCCAGGCAGAAACCCAATATTTTTACTGTTGCCTTTTTGTTACATTTGGTTGTATTTGTGCTGATAAATAAATAAAGGGAGACTAGTATAGATCTATTTCAAGCTATTTAGCTCTCATCAGCTAGCCATACCCTTACTGGGATTTGAACCTGGGCTTATATTACATACTAGATCTATTTCAAGCTATTTAGCTCTCATCAGCTAGCCATACCCTTACTGGAATTTGAACCTGGGCTATATTACATACTAGGCAGTAGTATGTAATATAGCCCAGGTTCAAATCCCAGTAAGGGTATGGCTAGCTGATGAGAGCTAAATAGCTTGAAATAGAACTATACTAGTCTCTATTTATTTATCAGCACAAATACAACCATATATATAAATATATATAGAACTATGTATAAAGGTGTGTAAATATAGAAGCGAAATATTATATACGTGTACAGGTATGATGACATAACAATGTTGATGTAATGACTGTAAGGTGTTGTAGAAGGGAGAAAATAATTTTAAAAAATCTGCTAGAATAGAATAATAGAATACAAATATGAATAGAATAGAATTATGAAACTTGGAACAATTGGTACAAATGGCTGCAAAACAAGAATAAAATTAATTAAGCCAAAAAACAATATATATAAATATATATATAGAACTGTGTATAAAGTTGTGTAAATATAGAAGCGAAATATTACATACGTGTACAGGTATGATGACATAACAATGTTGATGCAATGACTAAGGTGTTGTAGAAGGGAAAAAAATAATTTTAAAAAATCTGCTAGAATGGAATAATAGAATACAAATATGAATAGAATAGAATTAGAAATTAGTATAGAATAGAATGGAATGGAACAGAATTAGAAATTAGAATAGTTACAAAATTAGAATAATAGCGTAGAGTAGAATTAGAAGAATGGAATAGGAATAGGATAGAATTAGAAGAATAGAATAGGGATAGAATAGAATTATTTATTGGCCAAGTGCAAGGAATTTGTCTTTGGTGCAGATGCCCTCAGTGTTCATAAAACCTATAAGTGATCAATCACGATCACAGTCATCATAAAAATAACATTCCTCATAAATCATAAGACACAACACTTAGTGATAGAATGAACATAAATTGTACTAGGAAACTAAATAAAACAATATAAATCATAAAGATACAAGCAACAAGGTTACGGTCATGAGTTGAAAAGGAGATAGGTCATAGGAAAGATGAGAAGAATAATATTAATGCAGCCTTACTAAATAGTTTGACAGTTTTGTGGGAATTATTTGTTTAGCAGAGTGATGGCCCCGGGCGGGGGGGGGGGCTGTCCTTGTGTCTATAGGGCAGTGCCCTATAGCGTCGTTTTTGAGGGTGGAAGTTGAAACAATGCAGGAGTCCCCACTGACTTAAAGGCAAAATCAAACAGCCAGCAGAGTATCAGAATAACAGATTTGGAAGGGACCTCGGAGGTCTTCTAGTCCAACCCCTCTGTTCAAGCAGGAGCCCTATACCATTTCAGAGAGGTGGCTGCCCAGTCTCTTCTTAAAACCTCCAGTGATGGAGAAGGGAGGGGAGGGGTAGCAGAATTACAGAATAACTGAGGTGGAAGGGACCTTGGAGGTCTTCTAGTCCAACCCCCGGCTCAAGCAGGAGAACCAATTTCCATTTCAGACAGGAATTCAGCCCAATCTCCTCTTAAAATCCTCCAGGGATGAAGCACCCACAGCTTCTAAACTTTGCCCCACCCGAAAGGGATGGCTAATTGTCTTGAAGGCAGTGAGGAAGATGATTGGTTTTTAAAAAAAAAAAATTCTGCTTTTCCAGGCGACGTTACCGTCTCTCACCAACCCACCTTCGCTGAGTCCAATTCGGCGCAAAGGGAAAGAGAAAGAAGTTGCGGACCAAACCACCGTCGCCATAAGCCCCAAAAAGACGAGTGAAAACAGCCCAGGTTCGGAGACCAATGGGATAAAAATCTAATCTATTAAAAAAAAAAAATTGAATTGAAAGAAAAAATGGCTTCAGAAGAGCAAATAACCATAAAATTAAAAACTACTCTGAGTAGCGGGATGTGGTGGCTAAGACACTGAGCTTATCAATCAGAAAGGTTGGAAGTTCGGCGGTTCGAATCCCTAGCGCCGCGTAACGGAGTGAGCTCCCGTGACTTGTCCCAGCTTCTGCCAACCTAGCAGTTCGAAAGCACGTAAAACAATGCAAGTAGAAAAATAGGAACCACCTTTGATGGGAAGGGAACAGCGTTCCGTGCGCCTTCGGTGTTGAGTCATGCAGGCCACATGACCATGGAGACGTCTTCGGACAACGCTGGCTCTTCGGCTTTGAAACGGAGATGAGCACCGCCCCCTAGAGTCGGGAACGACTAGCACACATGTGCAAGGAGGGGAACCTTTCCCTTACTCTTTGAGAAGAGTCATTTGGCATTCTTCCCTGTTTTCTAAAACTAATAACAGGCGCTTGGCCTGAACTTCGCAAAAAAAACAGCCATAGGATGAGTTGTATTTGGACTTGTGATTCACTTAATGAATGGTGGCTCATTTAATGACTACTTACAAAGGCCGATGGAGGAGCCAGATTTGCTTAATCAGCTTTTACTGATTTAAGAATCAAAGTGATTCAGTTTAATAACTGTGGCAAGGAAGGTCGTAAAAATAGGGTAAACGTCTCGCTTTACAAACATCTCCCTTTAACGACATAAATATTGGGGCGCTGTTGTGGCCCTAACAGGGTCCTTGGTGCTCTTTGGTTGTTTTCTTGCAGACGTTTCATGGCCCAACTAAGTTACATCATCAGTGCTAGAAGGAGAACTACCTGTATGAAGAAACTCTCGAGGGTTTAATGTTATTAAATAATTTCTCTTCTCTCTGCTTTGATTCATAAGCTCCCAGGCCAACCGACACTTCAAGCTCCGCTCCCCCAAGTAAATCCTCCTCCACTCTGGGCAACTTCTATCATCTCCCGTCGTATCTCAAGCTCTACGACGTTCTGAAGGCCACCTACACCAACTACAAGGTATTTTGGGTATCAAACTACATTTCCTGAGCAATCTGTGCCAGGCGACAAATACCCCTTTTAATTGACTGTGAATTCTGCTCATTCCCATCCAGCAAAGTCTTTCAAGGGAGGATTTACGGTCACAGACCTTATCTGGCTTGGAGAGCTGCCAGGCCGATCTCTGCAGAACTTGGCAAGGAGTCTCAGAGAGTCACGAACCAATTAAGCGAATGAATTGTCTCCTGCACACTCCCCTTTTGCTCCTCTTTTATCTCCTCTGGGAGGGGCCATTCACCGTCCACCTGTGGCCTTACTCCCAAGTCGAGCCCTGTTCTTTAGCTGTTCCCTTCGTCTGGCAGCTCTGGGCATGCGCACACTGGGAACAGGCTCCAGCTGTTCCTCTGCCTCACTGATGTCTGACTCTGGAGGCAGCTGAGAACTGGCATAGGGCATTGCCTGGGTATTTATTTGTAGGGGGAAATTGTCCGGACCAAACATAATTTCTAATGTTGGATTTTTCCCCTTACCCGAGAGAGCCCCTTTGTGGAGTACTGTGAAGCCATTACACGTGGCAACGCCACTGTGCTGTACGGTAGAAGCCATTTTACGGCGATGTAAGACTGAGGTTCGAAAGCAGAAGGGGGAACCATATGGCTGGTGGACTTCAACTCCCAGAATTCCCGAGCCAGCATGTTTTCCCTCCATCCCCGGGCCATCATTCTGCTGAACGCCTCTTCCCACAGCACTTGTCTCAGGCCTACAGATATTTACCCATGTAGTAGTGCTGTACTGGTATTATCCTTCCCGTCTTTCTTACTTCCTTCTCCTTATGGTATCTCTGATTTATCACTTGTCATCGTATTTTAGGATTAATGATTGTAACTATGATATGTGACCTATCCCTTCGTTGTTTTCTGTGTACGCTGAGAGCTTCTGAACCAGAGGCAAATTCCTTGTATATTAGATCACACTTGACCAATAAGGAATTACTCTTTCTTTCTTTCTTTCTTTCTTTCTTTCTTTCTTTCTTTCTTTCTTTCTTTCTTTCTTTCTTTCTTTCTTTCTTTCCTTCTTTCCTTTCTTTCTTCCTTCCTTCCTTCCTTCTTTCCTTCTTCCTTCCTTCCTTTCCTTCCTTCTTTCTTCCTTCCTTCCTTCCTTTCTCTCTTTCCTTCCTTTCTTCTTTCTTTCTTCCTTCTTTCCTTCTTCCTTCCTTCTTTCCTTCTTCCTTCCTTTCCTTCCTTCCTTCTTCCTTCCTTCTTTCCTTTATTCTTTTCTTTCTTCCTTCTTTCCTTCCTTTCTTCTTTCTTCCTTCCATCCCTCCCTCTCTTCTTTCTTTCTTTCTTTCTTTCTTTCTTTCTTTCCTTCTTCCTTTCCTTCCTTCTTTCCTTCCTTCCTTCTTTCTTCCTTCTTTCCCTTATTCTTTTCTTCCTTTCTTCCTTCCTTCCTTCTTTCTTTCCTTTTTTCTTTCTTCCTTCCTTCCCTCCCTCCTTCTTTCTTTTTTTCTTTCTTTTCTTCTTCCTTTCCTTCCTTTTTTCCTTCCTTCCTTCCTTCTTTCTTCCTTCTTTCCTTTATTCTTTCCTTCCTTTCTTCCTACCTTCTTTCTTTCCTTTTTTCTTTCTTCCTTCCCTCCCTCCCTCTCTTCTTTCCTTCCTTCCTTCCTTCCTTCCTTCCTTCCTTCCTTCCTTCCTTCCTTCCTTCCTTTCTAGGTTACACTCGATCTCCAAAACGTCAATGAAAAGTTTGGGGGATTCCTGAGATCAGCTTTGGATGTTCTGTCTCAGATGTTAGAACTGGCAACTCTGCAAGACATCGGAAAGGTGGGTTCATGCCGGCTTAAAAATGTTTTTAAATGTCTCTTAAGCCAGAGCGATTAGAGGAACATCCGAAAGCATAGGTAAAAGGTAAAGGTTCCCCTCGCACATATGTGCTAGTCGTTCCCGACTCTAGGGGGCGGTGCTCATCTCCATTTCAAAGCCGAAGAGCCAGCGCTATCCTAAGACGTCTCCGTGGTCATGTGGCCGGCATGACTCAACGCCGAAGGCGCATGGAACGCTGTTCCCTTCCCACCAAAGGTGGTTCCTATTTTTCCACTTGCATTTTTATGTGTTTTCGAACTGCTAGGTTGGCAGAAGCTGGGACAAGTCACGGGAGCTCACTCCGTTATGCGGCACTAGGGATTCGAACCGCCGACCTTTCTGACCAACAAGCTCAGCATCTTAGCCACTGAGTCACCGCATATTAATGCATTAATTAATGCTAATTAATGTAGATATTACTAGTTTAGAGCTTTGAATTCAGCTCGCAGGGCTTTTGCAGCGGGGAAAATAGGAAGAAGGTGCGTTAACAACTATTTTCGCCACCTTGCATTATTTATTAAAAAACAATAAATGAAAAAACAACCAATGCTTATGGCATTTTGTGGCAGCAGCTTCTTTTTTTTTTTTTACTATAAAATGGCAGTAGTTTTAGAAATTGACGTGATAAATAAGTACATTGTAAGGTTTTGAAAGTGTCTTCTCAGTCAGCATTTCAAGCTTTTGACACCCCCACTCCCTCCAAAGAAAAGAAAAAGCTAATATAATCCTTGGATGTGTAAACATAGCATCAAAATCCTGTGAAGTATCAGTACCAATTTATAAATCTTTAGTAAAGCCACACCTGGAATGCGGCATCCAGTTTTGGTCACCACATTACAAAAAAAACATTGAGACTTTGGGGGAAAGTGCAGAGAAGAGCAACTGAGAAGATTTAAAGGCCTGGAGACTAAAACATAGGAAGAACGGTTGCAGGATTTGGGTCTGGCTAGTCTAGAGGAAAGAAGGACATGTGGGTGGGGGGGACACATGAGAGCAGCATTCCAGTATTTGAGGGGCTGTCACAAAGAAGAGGGGATCAACTTATTTTCCAAAGCACCAGAAGGGCAGGACAAGAAGTGATGGATGGAAACTAATCCAGGAGAGACCCAACCTGGAATTGAGGAGAAACTTCCTAACAGTGAGGACAGTTAACCAATGAAACAGAAGCTGCCTCCAGAAGTTGTGGGTTCTCCATCCCTGGAGGTTTCTAAGAAGAGGCTGGGCTGCCACTTGTCGGAAATGGTGTAGCGTCTCCTGCTTGAGCAGGGGGCTGGACTAGAAGACCTCCAAGGTCCCTTCCACCTCTATTCTGATTGATAAGAATTAGAGCTCAGCATTAGGACGAAGTGTGTCGTGAGCCCCCCAAACGCACAATCTCAAAACCTCTGCATTCCCAGAAGGCTCCCTGTGACCTTCCATGCAGTGTCCGAGCTCCGCAGGGATCCTGAATCTCTGGATGAAAGAGGCTTCATGGTGGATTAAGGATCTGGGCTCGTTCCGACCATTGGACATGCCTAGGGGTGTCCTCCTTGGAGGAACTCCCATGTTTCATCATTCGCTTTATACTGTGGCATGTTCAGGGCTGCCGTGGCCTAGAGGTGGAGCTCTCACCTCACAATTCAGAGGCTGCGAGTTTGATCCTGGGTGGAGGAAGTTTATCTCCCTCTCTGGGTACACTGAGAATATACATCTGCAGTACAAAACTCCGCTTTGGCGACAGGAAGGGCGTCGGGCCAGTAAAACACTTTCCGTTGCCCAGACTCCACCCCGCAAGAGATGCTGGGATCGCTTAAATGAAGATGATGTTCGGTGATGTCTGGGCAATGCCTAACTCCCTCTTTCTGTTTTTTTAGTACGTGGAAGAAATTCTGTGTTACCTGAAATCCTGTTTCAACAAAGAACCAGTCATGGCAACTGTGTGTGTTCAGCAGGTGAGACTGTTTAAAACGTGTGTGTGTGCATCTTTCTCAGGGAAGAGTTCTCCCTTGAGTCAGCTGCCGGGCAGGATCCATCTAAATGGATTACTTTAATCCCTCCCGGTGTAGAATTGAGCCCAAATTTGACCCAACTGCCTGGTAGAGGCCTCAGTTCAAAATTGGGTCTGTTTAGGACAAACAGCATGCAGAAGGGGGGAGAGAGAAAGAGGGGGGGGGAGAAAGAGAGAGAGATATAAAGAGGATGAGGGAGAGAGAAAGAGAGGGAGAGAAAGAAGGAGGGAGAGATAGAAAGAAGGAGAGATGGAGAGAAAGAAAGAGAAAGAGAGAAAGGAGAGAGGGAAAGAGGAAAAGGGAGAGAGAAAGAGAGAGGGAAAGGAGGAGGGAGAAAGAAGGGGGAGAAAGAGAGAGTTATAAAGAGGGAGAGAGAAAGGAAGAGATAGAAGGAGGGAGAGATAGAAAGAAGGAGAGAGGGAGAGAAAGAAAGAGAAAGAGAGGGAAAGAGGAAAAGGGAGAGAGAAAGAGAGCGAGGGAGAGAGAAAGGGAGAGAGAGTGAGAAAGAGGGACAGAAAGCGAGGGAGAGAAATAAAGAGGGGGGGAGAGAGAATACATTGGAATGGGACAACTCACTGTGGGACAATTCAACAATTCCCTTCAATTATTTAAAACAATTTTTAAAATATTTTAATTTTTGTCACGTTTCATTTTGTCCCTTCTTTGGCACCCTTTCTTTAATGATCCTATTCCATTATATAGGGTAACTCTTGTGGGGCGAGTTGGACATGGCTAGTTGGTCATAATTGGGTTGGAGCTCAGCAGCACTACAGATCAAATGTAGCCTACAGACAGAGGTTACGCACTGACTGATCTATGAATTTCATCTCAATAAAGCATCAGCAGATAGCAGAGAGAGAGAGAGATGATAGATATAGAGATATAGATAGATTAGGTAGATAGGTAGGTACAGACAGATGAGAGAGAAAGAAAGAGGAAGAGAGAGAGAGAGAAAGATCATTGGATAGATAGATAGATAGATAGATAGATAGATAGATAGATAGATAGATGATAGATAGATAGATAGATAGATAGATAGATAGATAGATAGATAGATAGACAGACAGACAGACAGACAGACATAGATATATATATATAGAGAGAGAGATAGATAGATAGCTATAGAGATAGATAGAGAGAGATAGAGATAGAGATAGAGAGATAGAGAGATAGATATAGAGATAGATATATAGAGAGAGATATATAGAGAGAGAGAGATAGATAGATAGATATAGATAGATAGATATAGATAGATAGATAGATAGATAGATAGATAGAGATAGATATAGATAGATAGATAGATATAGATAGATAGATAGATAGATAGATAGATAGATAGATAGATAGATATAGAGATAGATAGATATAGATATATAGATAGATATATAGATAGATATAGATAGATATAGAGATAGATAGATAGATAGATAGATAGATATAGATAGATAGATATAGATAGATATAGATAGATAGATATAGAGATAGATAGATAGATAGATAGAGATAGATATATAGATAGATATAGAGATAGATAGATAGATATAGATCGATACATACATACATACATACCCCCAAGCTCAGAGAGCACCAAGGACCCTGCAGTCCTCCTCCTTCCTCCTCCTCTATGACTCTCTTTCTCCTCCTCTTCCTCCTCCCTCCTCCCCCCTCCTCCATGCCTTCTCCGCCTCCATTCTTCCTTCTCCTCCCTCTCTTTCCTTCCCTTCTCGTTCGGACACGGCTGTGATTTTCACCTCGCTGCTTCTTCCCGCCTTCCCCAGTTGCTCAAGACCTTGTTTGGCACCAACCTGGCCTCGCAGTTTGACAGCTGGTCCTCCACCTCCTGCCGAGCCCAGGGCAAATGCCAGCGCTTGGGCTCCTCCAACTTACGGCCGGGCCTTTACCACTGCTGCTTCATGGCTCCGTACACCCAGTTCACCCAGGCCCTGGCCGACGCAAGTTTGAGGAATATGATGCAGGCCGAGCAGGAACGGGACACCTCGGGGTGAGAGCTTCATTTTCTCCTTCTAAACCGGGCCCCACTTCGCCATCGTGTCTAGATAACGAATTGAAATACAGGTGGTCCTCGACTTACGACGGTTCACTTAGTGACTGTCCAAAGCTACAGCGGGGAGAACATTTTTCACTCTTAACAAATTTTCCGGCGTCCCCTGCAGTGATGGGATTGAAAATTCGGCAGCCGGTTCCTATTTACAACGGGAGCTGGCGTTCCCACGTCCCGCGTTCCCCCCCCCCCCCTTTTGTGGCTTTCATACAAGCAATGTCAGCCCAGTTCCCCCTAAAATGCCTTTATTGTTGTGTGAATCACGGGCGCTAATCCTCACCCTGTATTAATATTTGCTTTCCACAGCTGGTTTGACATACTGCAAAAGGTTTCTGCGCAGCTGAAAACTAGCACCGCGAACATGGCCAAGCACCGTGCCGACAAGGTAGAGATACATTTCATTTCATTTCATTTCTTGGATTTCTATGCCGCCCAATCCCGGAGGACTCCGGGCGGCTTACAAAAATGGGAAAAAAAAATTAAAAGGAATTATTATTACAAAAGCACATGTCATTTCCTGTATTATTATTATTATTATACAATTGTATCGCAGCGGCCAGTTGTTTCGCCGGATTTGGCATTGGTTACTAGTCGGGCCCCACCCAGGGGCCTAGGACGTTGTAACGTATTTTCGTAATATGCGTGCAGATCCAAGCAGTGCGGCTTTTTGCATTTGACCGATGGTGATTTTGTCAATTTTTAACTGTTTTAAATGTAATTCCAGTGCTTTTGGAATAGCACCCAGGGTGCCAATTACCACTGGAATTACCACTGCTGGTTTGTGCCATAGTCGTTGGATTTCGATTTTTAAGTCCTGGTATTTTGCAATTTTTTCATGTTCCTTCTCGGCGACCCTGCTATCACCTGGTATTGCGATGTCTATGATTGTGACCTTATTTTTCTCAACCAGTGTGATGTCTGGTGTGTTATGCGCCAGTATTTTGTCCGTTTGTATGCGGAAATCCCACAAGATCTTGACCGTCTGATTTTCGGTGACTTTTTCAGGCTGATGTTCCCACCAGTTTGTTGCTGTTTTAATATTATAATTTTTGCACAAATTCCAATGGATCATTTGTGCTACTCAATTGTGTTGTTGTTGTTGTTGTTGTTGTTGTTATTATTATTTAAAGATAACTGTAAACAGAAATACATCGAATATTTATCTGGGGCAGGGTATTTTTCTTTAACTGTAGACAATTTTAAGACTTGTTGCGAGGATGGGCTGCTGGGGGATCGCAGGGAGAACCTCTAGCTAAGATTCTATGCAGTTCGGAGAATCCTCAAATCCCACTCCTGGTTGGCCCCGCCCACCCTGCCCTTCCCCTCCCCTCCCAGGAGTCCCCACGCGGCGTGTTTTGGATGCAGGGCGCACGCAGAGGCTTGGGGAAAGCGGAAAACGGAAAACGGGCCTACCGGAAGTTCGGAGAGTTTGGAAACAGGCCCATTTCCAGCCTCCAGAGCCTGGGGGAGGCCGTTTTCACCCTCCCGGAGGCTCGAGAGAGGCCTCCGGAGCCCGGGGAGGGCAAAAACGCTCTCCCCTCCCGCCGTGGTGCAGGAGGCTGACTAGGTCACGCCCACCATGGCCACCACGCCCACCCAGCAACGGGGCAGAGAACCCCTTGCTAAAACTTTTGAAGCCCACCCTTGTAATTGTGGACTTCAACTCCCAGAATTCCCCAGCCAGCTATGCTGGTTTAAAACTGGCTGGGGAATTCCGGGGGTTGAAACCCACGAATCTTAAAAGATGCCAGGTTTGGAGACCACACACCACACACACACACACCTCACCACTCAATATTCTCCGTGCAACTGAGAGTCGAATTCCTGTATGCCCCCTGGGCATCCCCCCCACTTGCCACCTCAACAGGATTTCCTGCCATCTAAGCAACCTAGAACTAAGGAGAAATTTCCTGACCGTTAGAACAATTAACCAGTGGAACAACTTGCCACCAGAAGTTGTGAATGCTCCAACACTGGAAGTTTTTAAGAAGAGATTGGACAACCTTGTGTCTGAAATAGCATAGGGTTTCCTGCCTGAGCAGGGGGGTTGGACTAGAAGACCTCCAAAGGTCCCTTCCAACTCTTCCTAGTCCTTATCTCTTCCCACTTATGACGATAACCATGTTGCTTGTATCTTTAAATTTGATATTGTTTTTATTTGTTTCCTAATATGATTTGATAGCTTATTAGTAACCTATGACTGTCACTGTGTTGTATCTTATGATTCTTGATGAATGCATTCTATTTTATTTTTCTTTATGTAAACTGAGAACATCTGCACCAAAGACAAATTCCCTGGGTGTCCAATCATGCTTGGCCAAAAAAAGAATTTTATTCTATTCTATTATATCTGTTAATATCTGCCAACCGGAATCCCTTGCTAAACTTATAACACCTAGCTGATAATCCTTGTTTTCTGGACTACATGGGTAGGAGATCGAATGGGGAAAGGTGCCACTTTAAAAGATAAGGGGGAACCTGCAGAACTTCCCATGAATCTGTTGGATCTTGCCCTTACAGTGTGGCGGGATCCTTTGGGGGCTTCGAAACGGGGCTGCGAAGACGGGAGGCCAATCCGTCGCCCGGAGTCCCGCTGAACTTGCCACCCTTCTCTTTCTCCCTTAGAATATCATCCACAATCACATCCGTCTATTTGAACCGCTTGTCATCAAGGCGCTAAAGCAGTACACCACCACGACCTCCGTACAGCTGCAGAGACAAGTCCTGGATCTTCTCGCGCAGCTCGTCCAGCTGCGGGTCAACTATTGTCTCCTGGACTCCGACCAAGTGAGTATTCGGGACTCTGTTGCTGCGGAACAAGAACGCGATCGGTGTTCTTCTGCAGCCGGTCCACTTTGCGCTTCGGATCACGACCTGTTGTGGGAGTGGAAGAAGGAGTGGCAAAATCAGAAGGCGGCGTCAAAAGAGGAAGCAGCCTAGAATTGCTACATAGCCACAAGTGGCATACGCCCGTTTTTCACACTGGGTAGTTCACACTTTGTAGTTTTTCACGCCATTGCAGCGTCCCCGTAGTTACGTGATGGAAATTTGGACGCTTGGCAACTACCTCGTGTTTATGGCGGCTGCAATCTCTTAGGGGTCACGTGATCCCTTTCTCTTCCCCCTTACCCTCGCTCTCACCTATCTACCTACATATTTAAAGCTTTAATAACGGACTTGATTTGAAACAATATAGCAATGAATTATGGAGGTGCCACAAAAATTCAAACTGGCTTACTCACTTAACAACTGCAAAAAAAGACGTAAAGACTAACCCAATAGGTCGGTCAAATCACAGCTGCCAAGTTTCTGTTCCATTCCATTCTATTCTAAACTTTATTCTATTCTATTTTCATTCCATTCTCTTTTTATATTTATTCTATTCTATTCTAAATTCTTGTTATGTTATGTTCTATTTTCTTTTCTATTCTAAATGCTATTCTATTCTATTTTCATTCCATTCTCTTATATTTTATATTTATTCTATTCTATTCTAAATTCTTGTTATGTTATGTTCTATTTTCTATTCTATTCTAAATGCTATTCTATTCTATTTTCATTCCATTCTTATATTTTATATTTATTCTATTCTATTCTAAATTCTTGTTATGTTATGTACTATTTTCTTTTCTATTCTAAACTTTATTCTATTCTATTCTAAACTTTATTCTATTCTATTCTAAACTTTTTCTATTCTAAATTCTTATTCTATTTTAAATTCTTATTCTGTTCTATTTTCCATTCTATTTTCTATTCTATTCTCCCTCTTTCCCAGCGGAAGGAAATTTCTGCAAGACAGAAATATTTTTCTCTTCGAGATCTCAAGCCTAAGAGGGTTTGCCCTCCATCCTTGTCCAAACAAGACCAGATGGCAGGAAATACATTTTGACAATAGAAGTCTTGTTCGTTCCTTTCGTGCTTTGTTTCCTATGAGTTGTTTATTTTTATCACTGTCTGTTTTATGCCGTTTATAATGGAGATAATGTAAGAATGTACCCACCGATGTTTGCAGAAATTAATCCCGGAGTTTCTTTTTTTTTTTCCTTCCAGGTATTTATTGGATTTGTGCTAAAGCAGTTTGAATACATTGAAGTCGGCCAATTCAGGTACAATTTCCAACTTAAGACATGTTTCCTTATGTATTTATGCGAAATGGAGGCTCAGCACCAATGAGAAATTCTGAGCCTTGTTTCTGAGGAGCCGAGGTGGCGCAGTGGTTAGAGTGCAGCACTGGAGGCTACTTCAGCTGACTGCAGTTCTGCAGTTCAGCGGTTCAAATCTCACCGGCTCAGGGTTGACTCAGCCTTCCATCCTTCCGAGGTGGGTAAAATGAGGACCCGGATTGTTGTTGGGGGCAATATGCTGACTCTGTAAACCGCTTAGAGAGGGCTGGAAGCCCTATGAAGCGGTATATAAGTCTAACTGCTATTGCTATTGCTATTCTCCTCCTCCTTCATTGAGAAGAACTAGCAATACCGTTTCACAGTGCTTGGCAGCCCTCTCTAAGCAGTTTACAGAGTCAGCCTCTGGCCCCCAACAATCTGGGTCTTCAATTTACCCACCCTGGAAAAGATGGAAGGCTGAGCCGACCTTGAGCCGGTCAGGATCGAACTGCTGGCAATGGGCAGAGTTAGCCTGCAATAGTTCAGTCTAACCACTGGGAAGGAAGGAAGGACGGACGGACTAGCAATAGCACTTAGACTTATATACCACTTTACAGCCCTCTCTAAGTGGTTTACAGCGTCAGCCTCTTGCCCCCAACAATGTGGGTCCTCATTTTACCAACCTCGGAAGGACGGAAGGCTGAGTCAACCTTTGAGCCAGTTAGGATCGAACTGCTGGCAATGGGCAGTGTTAACCTGAAATACTGCGTTCTAATTACTGGGAAGGAAGGAAGGAAGGAAGGACGGAAGGACGGAAGGACGGACTAGCAATAGCACTTAGACTTATATACCGCTTCACAGTGCTTTCCAGCCCTCTCTAAGCGGTTTTCAGAGTCAGCCTCTGCCCCCCAACAATCTCGGTCCTCATTTTATCCACCTCAGAAGAACGGAAGACTGAGTCAACCTTGAGCTGGTCAGGATCGAACTGCTGGCAGGGGGCAGAGTTAGTCTACAATGGTGCATTCCAAACACTGTGCCCCCCAGGGCTCTTTGAACAACTCATACTCCCGTTCTAATGTTGAGGAGGAAGTCCAACATGTCTTTTTTTTCTTCTTTTTTTTTCCATTTTGTTTCCCCCCCACCAGGGAATCAGAAGCCATTATTCCTAGCGTCTTTTTCTTCCTGGTGTTATTGTCTTATGAGCGCTACCACTCCAAGCAGATAATTGGAATTCCTAAAATTATCCAGCTGTGTGACGGGATCATGGCTAGCGGAAGGAAAGCAGTGACACATGGTAATGGGAAATCAGAAGTCATAGAATTGAACTCACCCTAAGAGTTGTTTAACATGGCAGGCACTTAAAATTTAATGTATTGTCCTGCTGCAACTTTGCTGGATCTTTATTGCTCTTTCTCTCTCTCTCTCTCTCTCTCCTCTCTCTCTCTCTCTCTCTCCCTCTCTCTCCCTCCCTCTCCCTCCCTCTCTCTCTCTGTATCTCTCTTTGTATCTCTTTCTGTCTGTCTCTCTTTGTCTCTCTCTGTCTATCTATATCTTTCTTTGTATCTTTTTCTCTGTCTCTCTCTCTCTGTCTGCCTCTATCTGTATCTCTTTCTCTGTCTGTCTTTCTCTTTCTCTGCCTCTTTCCATGTCTGTCTTTCTCTCTGTCTATGTCTGTCTGTCTGTCTCTCTCCCTCTCTCCTCTCTCTCTCACACACATACTTTCAACTATACCCCCAATTCTTTGCGTAAAAATGTATTTCTAAAGAACTACATGCCATAAAACTGACTTTCCGGAGCCTTTTATGAGGTTGACAGACAAATAACTCTGAAAAAAAAGAGAGCAAAAGCTAAGAAAACAATGAAAGCCATGTAAATATTGGAGGTTGAAATTTGTGTCATTCTAAATTGAATATGTCAATTAATAACATTTGAAGACGTCAAAATGTCATTTGTTGAGACCCTGATTTCTACGGGAGGGGCAATTGTTATTCAACATGATTCTTTAGCTTAATGTCTTCACATCTGCTACTATAATGTGAGTTTGGGCCAGTTTGGCTAAGGCGGGACTAGAACTCCCAGTCTCCTGGTTTCTAGCCTCAATCAAATCCCATGCTTTGAGTTGAGGGCTCTCCCAGCCTGTCTGGGGAGGATTGTGACCTAGGCTTCCCCACCAGCACGAAGCCGAGTCCTACTCCAAATAAACCCCTTTTATTTAATTGACAGTGAATTCCTCTCCAGCAAAGTCTTCCCTCTCCCACAGACTTTCAAGAGAGTTCATAATTACCCACCTTTATCGGGCTTGGAAAGTGGCCAGGCCGATATCTTTCAGATGCAAGAATGCAGGAATGAACTAATGGTCTCCTGCAAACTCCACTCCCCTTTCGCTCCTCTTTTATTCCCTCTGGGAGGGGCCATTCACCGTCCACCTGTGGCCTTTCTCCCAAGTCAACCTTTGTTCCTTAATAGGATAGAAAGTATAGCAGGCCAAAGACCCCAAAAAACAGGTGGCGGCAGGCCTGACATTGGGGGTATCTGGTGTCTTTGATGCTAACGCCTCCTCCGTGTTTCTTTAGCCATCCCGGCTCTGCAGCCCATCGTCCACGACCTCTTCATCTTAAGAGGAGCGAACAAAGCCGATGCCGGCAAAGAATTAGAAACCCAGAAAGAAGTCGTGGTCTCAATGTTGTTGCGGCTGATCCAGTATCACCAGGTAAACCCCTCGTAAGTCGAGGACTGTCTGTACCAGGGAGGGGGAAAGAGGGGTATTAAGATGCAAGATGGTGAAGCAAGGAGGGAAGGAAGGAGGGAAGGAAGGAGAGAAGGAGAGAAGAAAGAAGGGAAGGAAGGAGGGAATGTAGGAGAGAAGGAAGGGGTGAAGGAAGGAGGAAAGGAAGGGGGAAAGGAAGGAGAGAAGGAGAAAAGAAAGGGAAGGAAGGAAGGAGGGAAGGAGAGAAGGAGGGAAGGGGAAGGAGGGAGGGAAGGAAGGGGAGTAGGAGAGAAGAAATGAGGGAAGGAAAGAGGGAGGGAGGGAAGAAGAAGTAGGACCGTTGTAAGATAAGATGGATCTATGGGATGTTAAGAAAGCAATCTTCAAGTATATTGTCAACAGTAGGAAAAATTGTTATAAATACATATTATTAATAATAGGTATGAGATCATATAATTGTGAATGTATATATGAAATTGATAAAATAAAATAAAATTTAAAAAAAATAAGATGCAAGATGGGGACTGCCTCGGAGCGAGAAATAATAAATAAGATACTGACGTGCGCAGAGATGGACAGACTGACTCCAGAGCTCAAGGACAAGGGTGAGACGGAATATCACGAAATCTGGGACAAATGGTACCGATGGTTAGAAAGGAAGGGAAACAGAAAAAAAGAAAACAGATAAGGTTGAAGGTTGAAGGTTTATTGCATTTATATGCCGCCCTATTCCCGGAGGGACTCAGGGTGGCTAACAAACCCAGAAGGTGGGGGGTAGTACAAACAAGGTAACACAACAAACAAGATACAGAGAAAAATTTAAAAACAATCAACAGTCACACAATTCCGGGGGGGGGGGGGGGGAAGGGAACTCGTCAACCCCAGTCCTGCCGGTACAGCCAGGTTTTAACGGCTTTACGGAAAGCCTGGAGGGAGGTGAGGGTCCGAATCTCCGTGGGGAGTTTGTTCCAGAAGGCCGGAGCAGCCACAGAGAATTGGAAAATAGGGTATCAAGAATGTGTGATAAGCAGGAATTGGATATGTATTTGTATGGTTAGTAATTCTATTAAAAAAAAAAGATCAACGGACAGGTAATCTGACTAACTACATACACCTGTGTAATGGGTATAAAATGTACCGTATTTTTCGGAGTATGAGACACACCTTTTCCCCCTCAAACAAGAGGCTGAAAATCCTGGGTGCGTCTTATACACTGAATACAGCATTTTTTTGCCTCCCAAAACCCCACCCCCTTCACCAAAAGGGCATGCATAGCCTTTAGGAGGCTTATAGAGTGGTCCTGGGGGCTGGGGAGGGCAGAAATGAGCCAAAAACGGCACGTTTTTTGCCCCCTCCCAGCCCCCAGGAGCACTCTATAAGCCTCCTAAAGGCTATGCATGCCCTGTTTTTTTTTTTAAACTAAAAAAAAGGCCTGTTTTTTGCTCGTTTTTGGCCCCACCCCCAGGTCCCAGAAGCACTCTACAAGCCTCCTAAAGGCTATTCCCACTCTTTAAATAAATTAAGAAACGGGCCTGTTTTTGCGAAAAACGGTCCGTTTTTGGGAGGTTTGCAGAGTGCAAAAACTTTTTTTTTTAAATTTGCCTCTTCAAAACCATGTTGCGTCTTATACTCTGAAAAATACGGTAAATTGTTGTAAGTTCTAATCACTACATGGAAACGTTTATGCCAGAAATGTCGCACTATGTCCAATGTTTTTAATGTTTTAACTAATAGAAAACTTTATTTAAAAAAAAACAAAAAGATACAAGATGGAAAATGGGAAAATCCCTTCGCTTGGGTGAAACCAGCCTGTCCTTGGCTTCCCCTTTGTTGGCAGGTGCTGGAGATGTTCATCCTCGTGCTGCAACAGTGTCACCGAGAGAACGAGGAGAAGTGGAAGAGGCTCTCGCGACAGGTAGCCGACATCATCCTGCCAATGCTGGCCAAACAACAGGTGAGGACATATCTACGGTCACAAACAGCCATCAGCGAAGACCTTTCCCTGTTTCTGTTCGGAGGAAAACTCTTTTTCCGTTCTACAGGCGCCTGATGGATTATTGCCCCCCCCCCCCCAGTCTCCTGCACCTGACCAGGCAGCGTGGGGCGAAGCTGCCGTGGCACTTCCTAGCAGGGAAGGAGACCCTTCAGTTTTGGGGTTTCCTCCTGCCACATGCTTCACACTGTACCCAGACGAACCAATTTTTCTAATCCTAACAGCCCCAAACGCATAATTACCTGTTCTGACCCCCCTCGTCCCATACCAAAGCACTCCAAGCCAAAGATACTTTACCGAATTTATTCACAGACAGACAGGTCCTTGGCAGCAAACTGGCACAGATAAGCCCTGGCAGCAATCCAGCCTGCCAAGCTCACAATACTGTTCATCAAACATTAGTTAATGCATTGACTTCTGCAAGAAGGGCGTGTCACAAGCAGTCTTTTTTATAGTCTGGAGAGGAGCCTAATGACCACCAGCTGAGTGCAATTACCTCCTGTAACTGCGCAACTGTTCCTGACGCTTAGTAGCTCTTCAGTGCCGGGCATCCAGGAACAACTCACTGCTGGCTTCTGGGTCACTCTCCCTTGTCTCCTCCCCACTGGTCCAAGGCTCAGGCGCCTCCTGGTGGCCAACCAGCCTCTCTGCGCCCTGCTCGGAATCGGAACCCTGTCCAGGGTCCCCCACATCCTGCAGAGCCGACTCATAAGGCCCCTCGCTGTCGGAGTCTGGTGGCAGCTCCAACGGCTCCTGCTGGGCCACAACAATTACCGTACCTTTTGGAGTATAAGACGCACTTCTCCCTCTAAAAATGGGTGAAAACAATGGTGCGTCTTTTTTTTTTTGAAACAAAAGTTTTTTTATTACATATTGTAACTTCTTTTGTTGTCCGAGTTTTCTCCCTTTACATCTTCTGTTATACGTAGTTCATTTTACATCATATTTTCATTTCACATTTCAGTCATCCTATTTTCTTTCCATATTTTCCACTTTAATTTTTAATTTCTTCACTTAACAACTTCCCTTCCAAAGTTGCGGGCCCTCCGTCCCTGCAGGCTTTTGCAAAAAGACTGGAGGGCCACTTGTCTGAAACAGTATAGGATCTCCTGCTTGAGCAGGGGGTCAGACTAGATGACCTCCGAGGTCCCTCCCCACTCAGGTATTCTACAGGGTAGTCGTCAACGTACGGCCATCATTGAGTCCAATAAGTGTGATGTTTGTTAATGGAGTTTTGCCCCGTTTTACAAATTTTCTCGCCACATTTGTTAAGTGAATCACTGCCGTTGTTAAATTAGTCACCCGGTTGTTAAATGAATCTGGATCCCTCATGGACTTTGGTCGTCAGAAGGTCACAAAAGGGTATCATGTGGCACACACACACACACACACACACACACACACACACACACACACACACACACACTCCGGAGGCACTGGGACAGTCATAAATATGAATCGGTTGCCGAGTGTTAGAATTTTGATCGTGCGACCCTGGGGAGGCTGCAGCGGTCGTAAGTGTGCAAAACGGTCGCTAAGTGAAGTGATGCAAATCAAGGCCTCCCTGTATGTTTTAGGAAGGTCGTCAAACGGGGGAAGTTAAAAAATGTTTCACTTAACGGCGTACATCTTGGGCTCGTCTGTGATCGTAACTCGGGGACCGCCCGTACGGCGAAACAATTCCTTTTTTCTACCTCTCCTTCGTTCCGCGGTTGTTGATTGCAGCCGTTGTTGATCCTGTTCTGTTTGTTGCTGCTTCGTTTCCACCCCTCCCCCAGATGCAGATAGATTCCCACGAAGCCCTGGGGATCCTGAACACGCTCTTTGAGATCCTGGCGCCTTCCGCCCTGCGCCCGGTGGACATGCTGCTGCGGAGCATGTTCGTGACGCCCACTACCATGGTAAGGAGCATGGGCATCTGGCCAAGAGGCCGCTGAGTGAGAGGGAAGGAGGTGTTGCTACCCTTGGTCCAGGCTCAGGATGTTCTCAATTGCCCTCTTTCCTTTCCTGGGGTTCCGGATTTGGGTCCCTTCCCCACAGCCCTGGGAGTTTAGCAATAGCAGTTAGACATATATACCGCTTCATAGGGCTTTCAGCCCTCTCTAAGCGGTTTACAGAGCCAGCATATCGCCCCCAACAACAATCCGGGTCCTCATTTCACCCACCTCGGAAGGATGGAAGGCTGAGTCAACCTTGAGCCGGTGAGATTAGAACCGCTGAATTGCTGAACTAGCAGTCAGCTGAAGTAGCCTGCAGTGCTGCATTTAACCACTGCGCCACCTCGGCTTTGCAAGGGTGTTGTGAGGAGGACAGGAAGCGGCAGGGAGGAGCAGCCAGCCTGGCACCTTCGGCTCCTGCCGAAAAGCGTCTTATCAATCCAATCAGCCGAAAGCTGGCCATGGGCTTAGCGGCAAAGGCTGTGCTCTGGAGGGCACCTGGGCCGCGAGCCCCCTTTGCTTCGCAGGCAGGCAGTGGGGAAGACAATGGTTGTATGTTTGTGTTGTCACTCACCCAAGTGCAGAGAAACTGTGTTCCTTTTGGCAAATGAACAAGTGGGAAGGGAAGAGAAGGGGAGGGTAGAAAGGGAAGAGGAAGGAACATAAGGGGAGAGGAGGGGTAGGAAAAGGGAGAGTAGGAAGAGAAGAGGAGGGGAGGGTAGAAAGGGAAGGGGGAAGGAAGAGGAGGGAGGGAAGGGGAAGGAGAGGGAAAAGGGAAGGAGAGAGTAGAAAGGGAAAGAAAGAGAAGCAGAAGGAAGAGAATGGAAGAGAGGAAGGCGAAGGGAAGGAGATGGGAGGGGTGGGTAGAAAGGGAGAGGAAAAGGAAAGAAAGGGGAAGGGAGAGGGAGGGGAGGGAGGAAGGAAGGGCTAATTTAAATAAGGAATATTTTGTGCGCTTCATCCCCTCTCTCTCTCCCTTTTCAATAGGCTTCCGTGAGCACCGTTCAGTTGTGGGTCTCTGGCATTCTGGCGATTCTGCGGGTCTTGATCTCCCAGTCCACCGAAGACATCGTCCTCTCTCGCATTCAGGAACTCTCCTTCTCCCCCTACCTGATCTCGTGCGAAACCATTCAACGGCTGCGAAACGGGGAAAACAAAGCCCCTCCCGCTCAGGAAATCGCCACGGATGAGCAAGATCGGTTTCTGCCCGAAGAGACGTTTTCCAGGTATCGGTTGTTAATAAAATAAAGATGCTGCTATTATTATTATTATTTTTTTAAACCATTAAAAAACAGAGATAAAAGGAAATTGAGGAAAATATATACCAGTAGCGCTCGACCTACGACCACTGGCGAGGCCGAAATTCCTGTGGCTAAGCGAGACGTTTTTAAAGTCAATTTTGCCCCGTTTTACGACTTTTCTTGCCACCGTTGTTAAGGGAATATTTGCCGTTGTTCAGTCACACGGTCGTTAAGTGAATCCGGTTTCCGCGTTTTACTTTGCTCGTCAGAAGGTCGCAAAAGGGGATCGCCCGACTTCCCCCAGGACACTGCGACCGTTGTCAACACGAGTCCGTTGCCATGCGTCCGAATTTGGATCACCTGATCATGGGAAAGGCATGCAAAGGCACTAAACAGGGATGGGATTGAAAAATTTCAGCAACTGGTTCCTGGGCGGGCGTGGCCTACTCGGCCTCCTGCACCATGGCTGAGGGGACGATGACGTTTTCGCCCTCCAGAGGCTTTTCTCGAACCTTCATGAGGGCGAAAACAGCCTCCCCAGTTTCCGGAGGCCCGAAATAGGCCCGTTTCCAGATTTCTGGGAGGCCCTTCCTCCACACGGGCCCTACCCTTACCTGGCAGGATTAATGGGCTGTGTAGAGACTCCTGGGAGGGGCAGGGCCAGCCAGTCCTTCCAAATACCAGATACAAAAATAACATCCAGTTTGCCCAAACCTGTCCGAACCGGCTGAATCTCACCGCTGGCCCTCAGTGTGAGAAACGGCCCTCAGTCCCTTGTTTTCCCCAGTGCTTCGTCACTTCGAACAGTCACTAAGCGAACCTTTGTAAGCCGAGGACTAGCCCTGCGGTTACATCAATTCTTCTTGGCCTTGAAGAATTGGTTTGGCTGCCTGTTGCATATCAAGTTTTTCTTTTCTCCTTTTTTCTGCAAAGTTTTAATCTTGCTTTTTTTCCCCCTGGGCTTCGTACCCGGCCTCTCTAAATCTCTCATTTCCCTCTAGATTCCTAATCCAGTTGGTGGGGATCCTCCTGGAAGATATCGCCAGCAAGCAATTGAACGTGGAGATGAGCGAACAGCAGCACACCTTCTACTGCCAGGAACTGGGCACCCTTCTCATGTGCTTAATTCATACCTTCAAATCAGGTACGACTCCTCTTCTTGCCCCTTCTGTTGTGGCCTGCCAGCGGCCAGCACAGGCTGGCCAGATTCGGACAGTGAGGAGGGTTGGGGAGGAACCTGGGCCAGTCCTGGAGCCTGGGGAAGGCTGTGACCAAAATTCGGACCCCCACTTATATTTGTGACGGCTGCAGTGTGCTTTGGAGGTCACGCGATCCCATTTTGCGACCTCCTGACAAGCCACGTCCACAGGGAAGCCGGATCCACTTAATAACCGTGTCGCTAACTGAACATTAGCAGTGATTCACTTAACAACTGTGGCAAGAAAGGTGGCGAAACGAAGCAAAACTCCCTTAACAGCTGTCTCTGCAAGCAAGAGAAATTTGGGACTCGATTTTTGCGGTTGTAATTTGAGGACTGCCTGTATGTAATATTTCAGTGGAAACCCCGAGCTATCAATTGGGACTTATTGATAACTAGCCGATAATCCTGACGTTGCTCAGGTATTTATTTATAGGGGGAAATTGACCAAATATAATTTCTAATGTTGGATTTTCCCCCTTACCAGAGGGAGCCCCCTTGTGGAGTACTGTGAAGCCGTTACCATTGCAGCTCCACTGCACTGTACAGTAGAATCAATTTTACGGCCGTACAGTAGAAGCCATTTTAAGGCACAACAGGCTGTATTTTAACGGAACACACACCCAGAAGGGTGTTAGGGGTATCTTACCCCCACAGTATTTGTTTCCAGAGTGTAAGTCATCTGTGTACCAAGTTTGGTTGAAATTTCTCGAGGTGTTCCAGAGTTATGCTAGAACATACATACATACGCACACACAGAGACAGCCATTTATATATATATAAATGATGATGATGATGAGGTTTTTCCATTGTTTCGGTGTTCCAGGGATGTTCAGAAGAATCACCGCTGCGGCTACCAAGCTTTTTACCGAGAGTGGACCGCACGGTCTTCATTTCTACACTCTCGAAAGATTAAACGATCTCGTCAAGTCCATGATAGCCACCCACCCCTCCCTGGTCCTCCTCTGGTGTCAAATCTTGCTGCTGGTTAACTACACCAATTCCACCTGGTGGTCCGAAGTTCATCAGACCCCCAAGTAAGTCTGTTTTTTAAGCTCATCAGGTCTTTCTCTTTTTGGGCACACTGAGAATATATCTGCCGAACAAAACTCCGCAATGGCGACAGGGAAGAGCATCCGGCCAGTAAACACTTTGATAGCTCCCATTCAGTTGCCCAGACTCCACCCCGCAAGGGATTATGGGATCATTAAAAGAAGATGATGATGATTGCCGGGGCGGATATATGTATGTATATTTTAATTCAATTTATTTAATTAAAATCCCATGCCGCCCATCTTCATTGATACAGTGGCTCTTGTTAGTTGTAAAGTGAATCTGGCTTCCCCATTGACTTTGCTTGTCAGACGGTCGCAAAAAGGGATCACGTGACCTTGAGACACTTCGACTGTCAGGGTTCCAAACAGCATCCAAAATTATATCAGAGTCCGAGGCAAAGGATTCCTCAAAGTTCCAATTGATGAAGAGAGCCATGTTGGCACATCCGGGAAACTCTGAATCTGAAGGCTTCCCGGCTTTCCCCACCTAGTTGAAAGTTCAAGATCTTTCCCCCACACCCACAAGTCCATCCCATGGTCCAATCTTCCACCGCCATGCTGCCAGTTCCACCCATCCAATTCCGGTCAGGTGGAAACGTGCAGAGACAAAGGATGACCTTGGCTTTCTAGAAAGGAATGTTGTTATGGCTACATAGCATCTAACTCCGTATTTTCCCACCATAGAAAAATGCCTAGTAGAATAATAGAAAGTGTGGCAGGCCTGAGCTCCAAAGAGAACAGTTTGCTTGCAAGCCTGACAGCGACTATATATCCATTCGGAGCATTGGAAGAATCTGATGGCCAGCCAATCATTAATCCTGGGAGATTCTTCTACCTGCTTCTTCTCTATTTCTTCCTGGCAACTTGACTCCTGGATTTTGTAGTGTTGTTTTTTGTTTTTTTTAAAAATAAGAAATCCACTTTCCTTCTCTTCCAGGCGGCAGAAGTTGCTCAGCTCCCAACCCAGCGGGGATCCCCACGAAGAAGAAGATGGGGGCTCCAAGCTCAGCATCTGTAATCGTGAGATCGTCCGGAAAGGATCCCTCATCCTTTTTTGTGACTACGTGGTAAGATCTGAGGATCGCAGACGAGGCGAGGCAATGCAATGCAAAACAGCAGAGTCGGAAAGGGGCCTCGGAGGTCTTCTAGCCCAACCCCTTGCTGGGCTAGAAGACCTCCGAGTCTTCAGACAAAGGACTGACTGTCCAATCTTTCTTTTTTTTCCCTTTATTGAATTACAAATTACAATTGCAAATAAAGCAAAGCCAAAGAAAAATCATTGGCAAATCTTAACATATTTAACCAGCTAATAACTATAACAGTAATATATTTATAGCAATTATAATAATACAACCAACGGGGGGAAAAAGAAAAGAAAATGAGCTTTAACTAAATTTCTACTTATATTAGCCTATTTACAATTTTTCTGGATTATGCCCATAATTCTATAGCATCTTACCTCCAATAGACCGATTAGATCCCACAGATTAGGCCTCCTCCGAATCCCATCCGCCGGCCAATGCCGACTGGCGACTACCCGGAGGAGAGCCTTCTCTGTGGCTGCTCCGACCCTCTGGAACGAACTCCCCGTGGAGATTCGAACCCTCACCACCCTCCAGGCCTTCCGCAAAGCCCTTAAAACCTGGCTGTTCCGACAGGCCTGGGGCTAAAGAGCTGTTGCCCCCCTCCTCGAATGGTATGGCTGTTGTGTGCTTTTAAATTGTGTATTGTTATGTTCGTCTTTTTTTTATCCCTGTCTGTATCCCCTTCCCCGACTTGAATTGTGAGCCGCCCTGAGTCCCCTTCGGGGAAAAGGGCGGCATATAAATGTAATAAATCCAATCCAATCCAATCTTTATTTTCCATACTAACAGCTGTTGACATCCATCAACTTCCCTCTCATTTCTACCTCTTGTCTCTTATCCATTCGTAAAATTTATTCCGTGTCCTTATAATATTTCGAGTCTTCTTTATCTTTAATTTTTAAGGTTAATCTATCCATTTCAGCACAGTTCCCAGATTTTCCTAATTATATCGTCATCTGATGGGGTGTTCCCATTTCCCCAATATCTAGCATATATGATTCTTGCTGCCGTCAATATATGTAACATTAAATATATGATTGCTTTGTCATAACTTTCTGACAGTGTACCTAAAAGGCGTGTTTCTGGTTTAAACTCAATATGTTGCTCAGTTATCATTTCTAACCAATTGTGTATTTTTACCCAGTAATTCCTCGCTTTCTTACACGTCCAGGAGCTTTTTCAGCTCTTACTGGATAGTGGGAAAAGTTGAGTTGAGTTGTTGAGTTGTCTATAGAGATTCTCAGTCACCCAGGTCATATTTATTATATAGGTTTTTTTTTTTAAAATTTGCTGTGAATTCTGCTCATTCACATCCAGCAAAGTCTTTCAAGGGAGGATTTACAGTCACAGACCTTATCTGGCTTGGAGAGCTGCCAGGATGATATATGCAAATGTGGGCAAGGAGTCTCGGAGAGTCAGGAACCAATTAAGCGAACTAATTGTCTCCTGCAAACTCCACTCCCCTTTCGCTCCTCTTTTATTTCCCTTTGGAGGGGCCATTCACCGTCCACCTGTGGCCTTATTCCCAAGTCGACCCCTATTCTTTAGCTGTTCCCTTAGTCTGGCCACTGCACATGCACACACTGGGAACAGGCTCCAGCTGTTCTTCTGCCTCACTGATGTCCGACTCTGAAAACAGCTGATAACTGTCAGATGGCCCTGGCCCCCTCTCTGCCTCCAACCCAGAGACCTCCTCAGAGCCTTCCCCAGCCTCCAGGACTGGCCCATCTTCCTCCCCAACCTCCTCACTGTCCGAATCTGCTGCCAGCTCTGCTGTCGGGCCACAACAGTTTGTCTAATAAGAATAATTGTGGCTTTAGGTCTATTTGTTTGTTATCATCTCCTCTAACCATCCTTTTATCTTTAACCAATATTTTGTTCGCCGATGGACAGGTCCACGAGATATGGTTGCTTCTCTCCTTGATCAGCTTCTATCCGTTGCTTCTTGTTCCTGCCTTCTTCGGGTGCTTTGGAGGACACCATGATGTCCCGTTGGCCCTTCCGCTCTAGTGAATCCGTTCCATTTCTTCCCACAGTGCCAAAACCTTCACGACTCCGAGCACTTAACCTGGCTGACCGTCAATCACGTCCAAGAACTCATCAGCTTGTCTCACGAGCCTCCGGTGCAGGATTTCATCAGCGCCATTCACAGAAACTCGGCGGCGAGCGGACTTTTCATCCAGGCGATTCAGTCACGATGCGAGAACTTCGCCTCCGTAAGTTCTTTTGCTTTGGTTTCCCCAGATTTCTTTTCTCTGAGTGTTTCCTCCTCCCCAAGACACCTCAGATTTTCCGCGTTAAAAAAAATACAGATGTTTTTATCTTGAAAGGTAACGACGTCCTTCAAATATTGAGGCTACCCAAGCAGTGTGGGACACGGTGGCTCAGTGGCTAAGACGCTGAAGTTGTTGATCAGAAAGATCGGCAGACTCCGCTAGGGATTCAAACCTGTGGTGGGTTCCGGATCCTGTCGCAACCAGTATGCTGCGGTGGGGCCGGGCATCCACCACAGGCACACGCGCTGTGCATGCATGCACACCCACCGCTCTGCGACATTCCAACTGCTTGGCAGAGCACCGCACAGGCGCCGTACGGTGCGCGCGTGTGCAAATGGCCCGCTAGCTTAAAAAGAGCCCAACGGAAACACCGTTCTGTTCCCAGCTGCCACCGGTACGCCCATACCGGAGTGTACCTCCCGGAACCTACCACTGATTCGAACTGCCGAGCGTTCTGATCGACAAGCTCAGCTTATTTTTCGAAAGGAACCAGTTAGGTTGAGGAGATGCTTTTATACTTTGATGAGCCTGGAAAACAAAACAAAAAAAGACTCTTAACAGAGGTTTTTCTCCCCGGTGCAGCCGACGGCTGTGAAGAAGACCCTGCAGTGTTTGGAGGGGATCCATCTGAGCCAGTCGGGGGCCGTGCTGGTGTTGTATGTGGACAAGCTTCTCTCCACTCCCTTCCGTGTGCTGGCTCACATGGTGGACACCTTGGCCTGCCGTCGTGTCGAAATGCTTTTAGCAGCGTCTGTGCAGGTAAACTGTGGCGTCATCCGGGCGAGTGGTGGGCCCTGAGGAGGCTTTGGGCCGTCAGTCCTTATCTCTCAGCCTAACCCACCTCAGGTGACCGGGGGAGACGGGATTTGTACTCGTCCGATGGCGAGTTGGCCACGATGAATTGTCATAGAGCCCTTCCTGTTGGTCCGCAAGGAGAGCCCAAGCCAGCCCCCTTACATGCGGCTTCTGAGTTGAGGGGTGAGGGTTGATTCGGTGGTCTGCTTGCTTTTTTCCAGTCCTACCTTCCACGGTTAGGACAAATTCATCCCTGAAACCTCAACCAGTGATGGCTAACCTTTTTGTCGAGGCGTGCCAGAAGTGGGGGGTGTCGCACGGACATGTGCCCACACCCATAATGCAATGCCTCCCCTCCCCGCACATGCACTACAACCCCCCGTGCCTGCGCACAGGTCTCACTGAAGCCTCTGGACTTTCGGGAGGCGCGTTGGGCCATTTTTCACCGTCGGGAGGAAGAAAAATGGCCCAACGGGCTACCCGGAAGTTAGTTCCCGAACTTCCGGTGGGCCCCGTTGGGCTGTTTTTCGCCCTACCCAGGCTTCAGGGAAGCCTCCGGAAGCCTGGGGAGGACGGAAAACGGCCCAACACGCAACCCAAAAATCCTCCCCCGAACTTCCGGTTTGTGCGTTGGGCGGTTTTTCACCCTCCGGAGGCTTTGGGAGGTCCGGAAGTCCGTTTCAGGAAGGGCGAAAATCAGCTGACCAGCGTTCGCATTCACGCTGGAGCTGACAAGGCAACACCTCCCGTGCCCTCAGAAATGGCTCCACATGCCATGGGTTTGCCATCATGGACCTCGACTCAGCTCACAAACGAGCCGCGTTGTTTTATTTCTGTCTTTTCGAGTCAAGTGTATTTTTTTTTTAACGGCCCGTGTTAGCAACTTCGGCTTTTCATTCGCTAGACTGACGCGAACACGTTGTCTTTCCCGTTTTTGTTTTGTTTTTGTTTTTGATGCAGAACAGCACGGCTCAGTTGCCAGTTGAAGAGCTGGAGCGAATTCAGGAATATCTACAGAACACCGGATTAGCCGACAGGTGACGCCTAATGCATTTTATTTTTACAGAATATGGATGCAAACTTGTAAAGCGTTTCCATGACTATTATCAAGCTGACGTAGAAAAGGGAGGAGAATTCCATGCACACCTTTGGCCAGAGTCAGATCTCATATTTCTGCAGCTGGCGTGTGAGGTGCGCAAGTTCATTATAGCCTGCCGCAGCAGCACCTTGTTGGTGGATGTGATTTATGACACAGACCGAGGGGAGGGGAGACACAGGGGTAAAGTTCAGATGCCATTAAGCGGAAATCAGATTTGGCTCCGCAGCAGGAGAAAATGCCAAAAATGTTGCTCCTAATGAATGACTGGATTTCTTTGGAACTTTGTCTCGAGGCGCATAATTTACTTAGCGCATCTTTTGGAAACTTCACAATGGAAAGTGGCCAAATATTTGCTGAGCTTTCCCCCCCCCCCCTCTCCGAAAATGAATCCCTGTGGATTTTACTCTGCTAATCATCACTGACTTTTAGTGGCTGCTGTTCATTTCTGCTTCATTGTCGGGAGACTCTGTAGAGATTCTCAAATCATCCAGGTCGTGGTTATCCCACAGGTGCTTTTTTCATGACTCTCTGGTGTTTTCTTTTGAAGATATTTCGCTTCTCATCCAAGAAGCTTCTTCAGTTCTGACTGGATGGTGGGGAAGGGAAGGATTCATATTCCTTGCAGACAGCTGGTCATTGGCATCCTTTTAGAGGATTGTTGTCGCGCAGGTGCTGTGAACGCATGCGCAGTTGGCCAGTCGCGTTATAAGTAGCATGGACCGCGGGCGGCGGATGGGCCAAACCAGCCACCGTACTGGTACGGTGGCCGCTGCTCCCGGCTACTACCGGTACGGCCATCCCAAGCCATACCACCTGGAACCCACCACTGCACTGGTCTTAAGTATGAAAAATTCTCATAATATCACTTTTGCTAGTGTAACTTTGAACGGTGACTGAATGAAGTGTTGTAAGTCGAGGACTGCCTGCATCGCCAGAAGAGTTCCGACTTTCTCAAAAGTATCTAATCTGGTGGGTTTCTGATTTGTTTTTATTTTTTTTAAAGACATCAAAGATTGTACTCACTCTTGGACCGGTTTCGTCTAACGGTGGCTCCGGAAACCATTAGCCCCTCCCCTTTGGTTACGGCGCATCCCCTGGATGGGGGGAAACATCCCGCTCTAGAAACTTTAATTCCAGACAAAGTAAGGCTGAGTTGTTTTCCTATTAATCTGCTCCCCTTTTAAAGTCTGTTTGCAACAAAGGTGACATATAATGCAGGTGTGGTGTTCAGGCAGCGGATCCCAGATGTTGCTCTCCAATTAGATCTAGTAGGCCTCCCAACCTGTTCGCCCCCTTTAGGCCAGCTCAGTATCCAAATCTAATCCCCAAATATACCGTATTTTCCGGACTATAAGATGCACGGGAGTGGGGGATATAAGACGCACCAAGATTTTGAAGAGGTAAATTAAAAAGTTTTTGCACTCTGCAGGCCTCCCAAAACCTCTGCACGACTCGTTTTTCACGAATAATTGGGCATGCAGAAAGTTTGAGAGGCCTGCAAAGTCCTCCTGGGGGCTGGGCAGGGGGTCAAAAACGAGCAAAAAACGGGCTGCTTTTCATGAAAACGGTTCTGTTTTTTGCAAGGAAAAACGTCATGCGTCGGCTTTGGAAGGCTTGTAGAGTCCTCCTAGGGGCTGGGGGGGAAGCAAAAATGACTAAAAAGAGGCCCGTTCTTCACTGGTTTTTTCCCCCCAGCCCCCAAAGAGCACATTGCAGGCCTCCCAAACCCTCTGCACTTCTATTTTTGTAAAAGGGGCAGGGTTTCGGGAGGCCAAAAATGCTGAATTCAATGTATAAGATGCACCCAGGTTTTCTCCCTCTTTTTGGGGGGGGTGGGGGGCGTCTTATACTCCGAAAGATATGTTATTCAGCTGAGTTTGATTCTCTGTCTGGTAGCAGCCTTGCGTTCACACTAAGGTTGGCCCAGGCAACAAAGGACCGTCAAACGGTTACTCACGTTGCATAATGGATGGTAAGGCCACACTTGGAATATTTGCATCCAGTTTTGGTCGGCATGATGTAGAAAAGATGCGGAGACTCTAGAAAGAGTTCAGAGAAGAGCAACAAAGATGATTAGGGGACTGGAGGCTAAAACATATGACGAACGGTTGCAGGAACTGGGTAGGTCTAGTTTAATGAAAAGAAGGACTAGGGGAGACATGATAGGAGTCTTCCAATATCTCAGGGGTTGCCACAAAGAAGAGGGAGTCAAGCTATTCTCCAAAGCAACTGAGTGTAGAACAAGAAGCAATGGGTGGAAACTAATCAAGGAAAGAAGCAACTTAGAACTGATTAGAAATGTCCTGACAGTTAGAACAATTAACCAGTGGAACAGAAGTTGCCTCCAGAAGTTGTGAATGCCCCAATCTGGAAGTATTTAAGAAGATGTTGGATAGCCATTTGTCTGAAACAGTATAGGGTTTCCTGCCTAGGCAGGGGGTTGGACTAGAAAACCTCCCAGGTCCCCTCCAATTCCACCGTCATAAATGTGAACCAGTTGCCAAGCGCCTGAATTTTGATCACGTGACTGTGTGAAAAATGGTCCTTTTTCCCAGGGCCGTTGTACCTTTGAACGGTCACTAAACGAATTGTCGCTGGAGGACTACCTGTATACCACGGGAGAGTTTCTCCTTGACTTACAACTGAAATCGAGCCCGGAATTATTACCGTTGGAAGTCGTGCTGGTTGATAACAAGGAGAAGTCTTTTAATTCAGAATAACTGATTTTATAACAAGTGATGCGGTGGCCTAGAGGCCAAGCTCTCGCCTCACAATCCAGAGGTTGTGAGTTCGATCCTAGGTGGAGGGCAGATATTTTTCTTCTCTGGGCACAATGAGAATACATCTGCTGAATAAAACTCCACATTGGCAACAGGGAAAGGCATCCGGCCAGTAAACCCTCAGCTCCATTCAGTTGCCCCGACTCTACCCCAATGCAAGGGATTAGAGGGTCGTTGAAAGACGATGATATAAGGCAAATACCAGTTACTGCTCTCTTTTGTTTCGCTTTCCAGGATTGGTTCTGTTCGCTCGTGAGGTCCCAGTGCTACACAAAATCAGCATTCGCTCTTCCAGAAGGTGCCGAACTGATGAATCGGCTTCCTGAAGAAGAATTGATTCCTTTCATGATGCACCAGGTAAATGCACCTGTTGGCCCAGAAAACGGGGGGGGGGGGGAATCCCCTTCAGAGGCAGGTAGGAATAGCAACAGCCCTTCGACTTATATGCCGCTTCACAGCGTTTTCACAGCCCTCTCTTAAGTGGTTTACAGAGTCAGACTCTTGCTCCCCCCCCCCCCCCCAAACACTCTGGGTCCTCATTTGACCCACCTCGGAAGGACGGAAGGCTGAGTCAACCTTGAGCCGATCAGGATCGAACTGCTGACAGTGGGCAGAATCAGCCTGCAATACTGTCTTCTAACCCCTGCTCCACGATGGATGGATGGATGGATGGATGGATGGATGGATGGATGGATGGATGGATGGAAGGAAGGAAGGAAGGATGGATGGATGGATGGATGGATGGATGGATGGATGGATGGATGGATGGATGGATGGATGGAAGGAAGGAAGGAAGGACGGAAGGACGGACTAGCAATAGCACTTAGATTTATATACCGCTTCACAGTGCTTTCCAGCCCTCTCTAAGCGGTTTACAAATTCAGCCTCTTGCCCCCAACAATCTGGGTCCTCGTTTTATCAACCTTGGAAGGACGGAAGGCTGAGTCAACCTTGAGCCAGTCAGGATCGAACTGTTGACAGTGGGCAGAATCAGCATGCAATACTGTCTTCTAACCCCTCCTCCACGGTGGATGGATGGATGGATGGATGGATGGATGGATGAAAGGAAGGAAGGAAAGGAAGGAAAGGAAGGAAAGGAAGGAAGGAAGGATGGAAGAACTAGCAATAGCATTTAGACTTATATACCGCTTCACAGTGCTTTTTACAGCCCTCTCTAAGCGGTTTACAGAGTCAGCCTCTTTCCCCCAACAATCTGGGTCCTCATTTTACCCACCTCGGAAGGCTGAGTCAATATTGAGCCAATGGGAATTGAACTACTGGCAGCCGGCAGTCAGCAGAAGTAGCCTGCAGTACTGCACTCTAACCACTGCGCCACCGCGGCTCAGGTAGGGATACCAATAGCACAGACCGCTTTGCAGCCTTCCCCAAAGGGAAGCGTTAACAATCCCTCTCCCCCCCCCCCCCCCCCCGGGATGAACCCAGCCTCCCAAAGAAACTACAGAAGGAATGGGCCAAGGAAATGTCCCCGTTGTTAGGAGAAAATCCTGCTGATGATGTTACCCAGTGTGGTAACGTGACGTTCAGAAACTTAGATGGAAACAAACTTTGGGGAGCAAACCCCTGGCCAAATCTAATACCCGAGCTTACAAATATTTCCTACTTATTTCAAAATCAGACCAGCCAAATTTTCCTTTCCCTGGACTTTCTGTCTAATTCTGCATATTTCATTTAAAATTCAGACGTCCTCCGTTTGCTAAGTTTTTCGTACGTTCGTGCCTTTGTCTTCTGAATATTTTTGTAATAATGTTACGATATATAACGTTGCGGAAATGTTGCTCCCTGCTGCTTGGGTCTTTTCAGGATTTCAACGTCAGCCTCCTGGCCCCGTGTTTGAGCCTCGGCGGGCAGGAACTTTCCCGAGGGCTGAGGAGCCATTTCGAAGCGGCCCGCCTGGTCACCCTGCACCAGGTGACGGAAGTGGTGCACAGGCTCCCCGCCGGCCATCAAGTCTTCCAGCCGACGCAGCCGGTGGGATCGTCCCCGTACTGGAACAAACTCAGCAATATTTACGGTGAGATGTGGGATCACCAACTGGTGGTCCCTGAGAAAGTTTTGGTGGTCCGCAGAAAAATTATTTGCCTTTTTTATAAATCAGGGATCCTCAAACTACGACGGATACATGCGATGAACGCTTGTGTTGCTGCAGAGAGTCTCCCCCTTCGGGGTCTTTTTGTGGGGGTCGGAGGGGGGCAGAAATTCCAACTTGGGGTCTGCTTCAGCCTCCTTGTGGGGGCTTTGGGCGAAGGCTGGAGGGACGCACCACTGGTGGCGAAGAGCGGGTGGGCCTCGTTCCAGTGGGACTGCATCCTGGCCTGGAACTGGCTGACCATCTCAGCCCCCGGAGCCTCCAGGCGCCATTACCTGGCCTTGCACTCCCAAAGATCTTCCCTCTGCTTGGAAAGCCCATGCTTGTAGTCCTCAGTGAGGTGCTTCTGCTGAGCTGCCTCCTCGGCCAGATCCAATTTGAACTGAGCTGTTTTGCCAACTCTTTCTCCTGGGGGCTCCAACAACTGCTTCCCGGGCAACTCCTCTTCGGTTCCACCACAAATGCACGCACAACAAAAGCGCGCCTGACTAAAGCGCGGTGACAAAACCGCGTGACGAATGAGCGACTAATTAGCCCTAAAGCATGCCGACAAAAGCACGCCGACAGAAGCGCGCTGTAACGGAACCCTAAACCTAACCCTAAACCTAACCCTAAACCTAACCCTAAACCTTACCTTAAATTAAATCGCGCTTCTGTCGGCGCACTGTTGTCAGCGCGCTTTTGACATCGCGGTTTTAGCGCCGCGGTGTTGTCGGCGCGCTTATGACATTCGCGCTTTTGTCGGGTCACGCTCCTCTTCCTGGTGTGGCTTCTGGTTATCATTAATTTTGATACTAAATAATAATAAAAAGATTTGACAATTTTGATACCCTTACATTAATCATACTCACATCATTATAATAACATTGTACATAATACAGTCATTTCAACTTCCAGTCCTACTATTTTTAACATTTTATATAAAAACATTCATAGTGATATTTTCCCCCTTTCTAATTTCTACCTGTTTCATATCTTGATAATACAAATCTTAATAGGTATTCTATTTCTGTCTTTCATCTCTTATCCCTTGTAATATTTCAATTCTTGTAGGGTTTTTTTTTTTGGCATGTTTTCCATAATTCTCCCTTGGGGTTTTGTATTAATTACATTAGTCACACTCACATCATTATCGCAACATTATATATCAGTGATGGCAAACCTTTTCAGCACCAAGTGCCGAAAAGAGAGCACTTCACGCATCCTTGCACAGTACATGCCCTCGTCTGGGCCGCAACCAAGAAGAGGAGTTACTCAGGGGGCATGCTCATGCTGGGAAATGTACTTCCAGTTTCCGGCAAGTCTTCCGGTTACTGCTGTACATGCATGCTCGTGCTGGAAAACAGAAGACCAGCTCTTGCGGTTTCTGGCACTGCCACATACGCAAAGGCCAGTGGATCATCGTGTGTGCATGCGCAGCAGAAACCCGGAAGAGGAACAGGCGATGCCGCGCATGCCAGGCAACATGGCTCCGTGTGCCACTTGGGGCACATGTGCCATAGGTTCTCCATCACGGTTATATGCATTGCAATCGAAGTTGTTAAATTCCATGCATGCTTTCATAATCCTGCAGGCTTAGGCGGGGTGCACCTCATTGGGGAATGTGATTGATGACACAGACTGAGGGGAGGGGGGAGACGGGGGTAAAGTTCAGCTATAATTCAAACAAAGCTCAGATCTGACTGCGAAAAGGCCTTGCCTAATGGTGCCCCTAATAAATGACTAGCTTTGTATTGAAACTTGGCTCGATACTCATGAATCAATTAGGGCCTTTTTAGGAAACCTGACACCATGTATATGGTGTATTCCCCTCATTATTTAATTATTCCAATATTTTATTATTCAATGCTAATAGCCATGGTAACCTTAATAGTGTTATTTAAAGTTATATAATACAATTGTGAGAAATAGTTTCTTAAGGATTCAAGAGAGGATCCTTTCAGTGCCTGATCTGTTTTCTTGGGTCCTCAGAAATTTGAAAGAGGGAGACCAAATCACAGCGCATTTGTGTTATGACGTGTTGTGTGTGTGTGTGTGTGTGTGTGTGTTTTCCACCTCACAGGAGACCCAGAGATGTTTCAATTCACAATGGTTCTAGCTCAGGCTTTAAGTCAGTACCTGGTGTTGCTTTCCAAACTGCCAACGTCTCTTCGCATTCCTCCGGAGAAGGAAAATGACATTGCGAAGTTCGTTGTGATGCTGCTTGAGGTAAGGGCGATCACGATATCGGGAGAGGGCAGGGGGTGGGGAAATGTAAGAGAAAAATTTTTATGGCGCTGCCTTTTAAAAAGCGAAAACCCGTAGAGAATCATGCAGTCTCACGGGTTATTATTGCGCCACAATTCTGCTGTGACGGTATTATCTGGAAAATATTTGAAACTAGTTGATAACTCGTTGTTGCCACGGTATTTATTCGTAGGGGGGAAATGTCCGAACCAAACGTAATTTCTAATCTTAGATTTTCCCCCTTACCAGAGGGAGGCCCCTGGTAGAGTACTGGGAAGCCGTTACCATGGCAACTCCACTGCTCTGTACAGTAGAAGCCATTTTAAGGCACAACAGGCTGTATTTTAATGGAACACACACCCAGAGGGATATTAGGGGTGTCTTACTCCCACAGTATTTGTTTCCAGAGAGTAAGTCATCTGTGAACAAGGTTTGGTTGAAATTGCTTGAGGCGTTCCAGAGTTATGCTGGAACATACATACATTCACCCCAATGAGCGGGTGATCTGGGAGAACGAACAAAGGGAGGAGAAGAAATGACAGAGAGCAGACACAGATTACTGTTCCTTGCCATCAATTCATTGCGAAGTACTGTTCATCTTTCTGAGTGTTTCTGCTGAATGTTTATTTGATTAAGGCACCTAATTGTGAACAACTCTTTTTTATTTAATAAAAACAGCATATGCAATTATGCGATTTGAAATTGCAAAGCTTGTTGGAAATGTAAGCCCCTTAAAGCTTTTTCCTGATCAGAGGAGGCTGGTGCCTTTAAATAATTTATTGAAATAAACTTCAAATAATGAAAGTCCTCCGGGATTGGGCGGCCTATAAATCGATTTAATAGATAGATAGATAGATAGATAGATAGATAGATAGATAGATAGATAGATAGATAGATAGATAGATGATAGATAGATAGATAGATAGATGATAGATAGATAGATAGATAGATGATAGATAGATAGATAGATAGATAGATAGATAGATAGATAGATAGATAGATAGATAGATAGATAGATAGATAGATAGATGATAGATAGATAGATAGATAAATAAATAAATACTAATACATAATTGGGGCCTCGATAAGACCACACTCAGAATATGGCATCCAGTTTTGGTCACCGTGATATAAAAAAAGATGTTGACACAACTGGAAAAAGAACAGAGCAATAAAGATAATTAGAGAACTGGAGGCTAAAACATATGAATTGGTTATGTCTAATGAAAAGAAGTAAGGGAGACATGATAGCCGAGTCTTCCAATATCTCAGGGGCTGCCCCAAAGAAGATCAGGTCAACCTGTTCTCCAAAGCACCTGAGGGCAGGACAAGAAGCAATGGGTGGAAACTCATCAAGGAGAGAAGCAACCTAGAACTAAGGAGGAATTTCTTGACAGTGGGGACAATTAATCAGTGGAACATCTTGTCTCCAGAAGTCGTGAATGTTCCAACACTGGAAGTTCTTAAGAAGATGTTGGACAACCACTTGTCTGAAGTGGTGTAGAGTTTCCTGCCTAAGCGGGGGGTTGGACTAGAAGACCTCCAAGGTCCCTTCCAACTCTCTGCTCACTACTCTGTCGATTTCTTTTTGTCCTACCAGATCCTGTCTTGGCATTTAGCACGCAAGCAGGTCCCCCTGAGCATGGATTTCCAGGCCGTGCTGGATTGCTGTTGTCTGGCATTGCAACAGACGGAGCTGTGGAACCTCTGGGCATCAGCCGAGAACACCAGCCAGGCCTCCTCGCTCATCCATTGCACCCGGTTCATCCTGGAAGCAGGTGAGGCCCCCCTCCCCCTCCTGGTTTCCACCTCCCTTCCCTTCTAGAGGAAGCTGCAAAGGAAGTGACATCAGAAACAATTTCTGCTCTAGGATGCCGCACTTGGTCTCCTTAACGGGCCAGGCATTCCAGAGTTATGCTGGAACACACACACACACATACATACAGCCTTTTTAATATATTACATTATTATATTATATTATATCATAGATCATATTTATGCCTTCAAGTCAGTCTTGATTCCAGGGAACCACCAAGGCAATTTCTTGCAGGCTTGGGGGAAAATATTCCCACAAGTGGCTTGCCCTGGGTAGTTCCTTCCTAGGCTTGAGGGCGAGGGATTTCCCCAAATGAAGCAGCTGCTTTTGTGCCTAGAGCAGGTCTAGAAGCATTTCTTCTCGGCCTCCAGTCCAGTGTCTTTAACCACTATGCCAGGCTGCTCTCCCTGTCAAACAAAATGAATGCAAATGGAGTGAGGGAAGTTCGTAAAAAAAGAAAAAAATCCACTCACTCACTCCAGGCAAAAAAAAAACCCCACCCCAAAACTTTAAGAGTCGGAGCGAGTCTGTATTCTGAAGTTTCTTCGGAAACTTTTTCTGACGTTCGTGTGTACCACCGGAGATCTTTGAAGGATCCGTTTTGTGAAACGCGTGTTGCTTCCGTCTGGTTTAGTGGCCATTGAACCGGGAAATCGCCTCCTGAGTCCAGAGAAAAGGAAGAAGATTCAGAAGGCCGGCAGTGAGAACGAAAAGGCTTCACAAACACCAAGTAAGGATAAAACCGACGCGGCGTACGCATGAAGTTGTGTTTTGATATACGTCTTAGGTGAACATACAGGTTATATGCCATGATCCTACCTAGAGTTGCATTGGATGTAAGGGGGGGCTGCAGATGCATTGCAACTACTAAAGAATTAGATGTGAATTTCACTTTAAGTTTACGTATTTCTCTGAAGGCTTCCGGGTGAGATTTACTAGGACCCAGCTGTAAGAGAAAGGTCGAGAAATGACTTTTCCAGCCTCAGTTTCCCTTTGGTGGCTGTTCTTGGGAAATTGGAAAGCATAAACACATCAAAGATGTATTAATGCATTCAGTATCAAACTGGATGGATAGATAGGATACTGGATGGATGCATGGATGGAGGGATGAATGAATGTTTGGATGTATGGATAAGATAGGATGCATGATGGGTGGGTGGGTGGGTGGATGGATAAGATAGGATACTGGATGGATGGATGGATGGATAAGATAGGATACTGGATGGGTGGGTGGGTGGGTGGGTGGGTGGGTGGGTGGATGGATGGATAAGATAGGATACTGGGTGGATGGATGCATGGAAGGATGAATGAATTGTTGGATGTATGGATAAGATAGGACGCTGGCTGGCTGGCTGGATGGATGGATGGATAGATAAGATAGGATACTGAATGGATGCATGGATGGAGGGATGAATGGATGTTTGGAAGTATGGATAAGATAGGACGCTGGCTGGCTGGCTGGCTGGCTGGCTGGCTGGATGGATGGATGGATGGATGGATGGATGGATGGATGGATGGATGGATGGATAAGATAGGATACTGAATGGATGCATGGATGGAGGGATGAAAATGTTTGGAAGTATGGATAAGATAGGATGCATGATGGGTGGGTGGGTGGGTGGATGGATAAGATAGGATACTGGATGGATGGATGGATGCATGGATGCATGGAAGGATAAATGAATTGTTGGTGTATGGATAAGATAGGACATAGGATGAATGGATGGATGGATAAAATAGGATACTGGATGGATGCGTGGATGGAGGGATGAATGAATGTTTGGATATATAGATAAGATAGGATGCATGATGGGTAGGTGGTGGATGGATGCATGCAAAGGATAAATGAATTGTTGGTGTATGTATAAGATAGGACGCAGGATGGATGGATGGATGGATAAGAGGGGACATGATAGATATGATAGACATGATAGATGGATGCATGAATGGATGGATGGATGTATAAGTTAGGATACTGGATGGATGGATACTCCCCGTTCTTAACTTCCATTTAATTTACTATAATAATTTTTTGATTTATTGTCCACTTAAGATTCTGAGTCCATTACAGCAACGTGTGAAGTGGTAGCCGAGTTGGTGGAATGCCTGCAGTCTGTCTTGGCTCTGGGGCACAAGAAGAACAGCCCCATCCCCGCATTCCTGACCCCCGTTCTGAGGAGCATCATCATCAGCCTGTCTCGGCTGCCCTTAGTCAACAGCTACGCCCGGGTACCCCTCCTGGTACGTCCTGAACTGAGAAGCCAAAGGTTTTTTTCCCCCTGCTTAGTCCGCTCTGGTTTTTCAAAGGAATTTAGCCACAGCGTTTATATTTTGAGATATCTATATTTATTATTGCAAATAATATAGTGCTTCTTTTTAATGATCTGTCCTTAGTCAGGTGTTCTGACCCAGCCTTCCTTAGAAAGCAAGAAGCTTTCAGAGGAATATTTATCAACACGAACCTTATCTCGCTTGGAACGCTGCCAGATAACTAGTTTCCACATACAGTGAGAGGCAACAGAGTCTCTTATAGTCACAAAGAAAACTTTCCACTCATAAAACGACCAAAGGAATGAATTATTTCCTGCAAAAGCACCCCCCCCAATTCACTCCTCTTTAGTTTCCTCTGGGAGGGGCCAATCATCTCCAAGGTGGGGCTTTACTCCCAAGTCAACCCTGCTTTCTGAGTTGTTCTTGTCTTCTGACAGCTCTGCGCATGCACACACTGGGAACAGGCTCCAGCTGTTCCTCTGCCTCACTGTTGTTTAGCTCTCCCTCTGCTTCTGACGCAGAGCCCTTGTCTGAGCTTTCCTCAATCCCAAGGACTGGCCCAGGTTCCTCCCCAACCTCCTCACTCTCCGACTCTGCTGGCAGCTCCACTGGCCGCCGCCGGGCCACAACACTGGGAACGAAATGCCCCAAAAGCCCAGCTTCCAAATGGCTAGTATTTGCTTTACGAGTTGACAGTATTAGTATACAGATTGCAAACTCATGGTGGGATGCAACCGTTTTTAACAACCGGTTCAGTGAGCAGGCGTTTTGCGCTACACACACACACACGCACTCCTGCGCCACACACTCCCGCGGCCCATTTGGGCCTAGGAGGCCTCCCTAAACTGACCTGGGAGCCAGAACGGGGCGCCTGGAGAGTCCTGGGAGAGGAGGGGCCGGGCCAGCTGGTCGTCAGAACTACCGGTTTGCGAACCAGATGTGAGATTAATGTCCAGTTCACCCGAATCGGCCCGAACTGGCTGAATCCCACCCCTGCAGGTAGTCCTCGAGATACGACCACAAGGTTGCCCAAAATTTATACGGTTAAAGTGAGACATTTGCTAAGTGAGTTTTGCTCCATTTTATACCACCTTTCTCGCCACAGTTGCTAGGTCGCAAAAGGGGGTCACACGACACCCCCCCCCCTAGGACACTGCAACCGTCATAAATGTGAGTCAGTGGCCAAGGGTCTGAATTTCGCTTCCGTGACCCAGGGATGGTCATAAGTGTGAAAAACGGTCATCAGTCACTCTTTTTCCCAGTGATGTTGCAACTTTGGGCACTAAGTGAGCTTTCTCCACCCTTCTACGCCGGGATAGGTCTGGAAATTGGGCTGGTCGCCAAGGCCGACGGGGGAATTCGGCACGACGTTCCCAGAAATCCCGGTGGAATTTCTCCAAGAGAGAGAAATCTTCAAAGAATTCATCTACCGAATTAACACGCTGGGTAAGTCCCGGAACGTGGAAATGAGTTTTAGTCAGGAAACTCCCCGAAAGGCTTTTGGGACAGGTTAACGTTTTAAAACCCCCATTAAAAAGTTTTAATTCTGGGTGAATCCTGTTATGTGTTAAGCAGGAAAACAAGAGACCCCAAATTACGACGTTATCTGTTACAGGAGGCTGGCTGAATGAATGTTTTTTTTAAAAAAATATTTTGGGTTTTGAGAAATAGTAATTCTAAAGGGGAAAAAAAAAGTATAATATTCCCATCAATTCCTATATTATGTGCAGTTCTTTAACTCTTTACTTTTTAAAATTCATTTTCTGTAAGCCGCCCGGAGTCCTTCGGGATTGGGCGGCCTATAAATTCATCAAATCAAATCAGTTAAGAAGTGTTGGGAAATGCCCATGTACCATATGTTGGAATCTCATCTCTGGATTAAAGCATGATTTCTAAAAAAATAAAATAATAAAATAAAGTTTTAATTCTGGGTGAATTTGCCTGCAATTCTCTGCCGTCCTTAACAGCCGTTGCAGATCTGAAGGTCTCCAGCCCAGGCAGAGTTCCTGAGAACAGGGACATAAAGATTGCAACATCAGTAGCATTTAGACTTATATCCCGCTTCACAGTGCTTTCACAGCCCTCTCTAAGTGGTTTGCAGAGTCAGCCTCTTGCCCCCAACAATCTGGGTCCTCAGTTGACCCACCTCGGAAGGACGGAAGGCTGAGCCAACCTTGAGCCGGTCAGGATCGAACTTCCTAGCTGTGGGCAGAGTTAGCCTGCAATACTGCGTTCTAACCTCTGCGCCATGCTGCTGTCCCTCCGGGTTGTAAATAAGCGGCTCTGGATTCTGGAAGGCTAAATATTGATTGATCTGTGTCATATTTCTGAAGCTGCCCATCTCACGGCAAGCCTGCGCTTTTCATCTCTAGGGTGGACCAACCGCATGCAGTTTGAGGAAACCTGGGCCAGCCTCCTGGGAGTCCTCGTGACCCAGCCGATCGCCATGGATCAGGAGGAAAACCAGCAAGAGGTAAAATAATCAGGGGTCTTTGGTGCCCTCTGGCCTTGCCCCCCACCCTCTCTCTCTGCCTCTTTCTCTTCGTCTTCTCTCTGTGTTTCTCTGTGTGTGTCTCTCTGCCTCTCTCTCTGTCTCTGTCTCTCTCTATCTCTCTCTGCCTCTCTCTCTTTGTCTTCTCTCTGTGTTTCTCTGTGTGTGTCTCTCTCTCTGCCTCTCTCTCTGTCTCTGTCTCTCTCTCTCTCTCTCTGCCTCTCTCTCTTTGTCTTCTCTCTGTGTTTCTCTGTGTGTGTCTCTCTCTCTGCCTCTCTCTCTCTGCCTCTCTCTCTTTGTCTTCTCTCTGTGTTTCTCTGTGTGTGTGTCTCTCTCTCTGTCTCTTTTTCTCTGTGTGCGTCTTATACACCGAATACAACATTTTTGGCCTCACGAAACCTCGCCCCTTTGCAAAAATGGACATGCAGAGGGTTTGGGAGGCCTGCAAAGTACTCATGGGGGCCCAGGAGGGCAAAAATGAGTGGAAAGTGGGCCATTTTTTGTTCATTTCTGCCCCAGCCCCCGGGAGCACTCTACAAGCCTCCCGAAGCCTATGCATGCCATTTTTTTGCAAAAATAATAATAATAATAATGGCCTTTTTTGCTCATTTTTGCCCCCAGCCCCCGGGAGCACTTTGCAGGGTTTTTTTCACACAAAAAAAACGAGGCGTGCAGAGGGCAAAAGCTTTTTTTTAAAAATGTACCTCTTCAAAATCTTGGTGAGTCTTATACTCTGGTGCGTCTTATACTTCCAAAAATACGGTAGATAGATACCTGTGCCTTTTTTTTTCTTTTTTTTTTTGGTTTCCAGGAAGACATGGAAAGGACCCAGATCAATGTCCTGGCTGTGCAAGCCATCACCTCCTTGGTGCTGAGCGCAATGACCATCCCGCTGGCCGGCAACCCAGCCGTCAGCTGTCTGGAGCAGCAGCCTCGGAACAAAACCTTGAAAGCTCTTGACACCAGGTATTTCGTGGGGGGGGGGGGAGGAATGGGGGCATTTGCTTCCTTTATCCCTCATTAGGCCTTGATTGGGGGAACGCAACCTATAACCTCCTGGGTTCTGTGATAGGAGTGTAATAGGGGGCTTCAGGGGGGGGTGGGGGTGTCAAAAACAGGAACAAGAGCAAACTCCATGAGAAGTTCCCTGAGTCTGCCACAGGCTTCCTGGTGGCAGAATAGGAATGGGATAGAATAGAATAGAATAGAATAGAATAGAATAGAATAGAATAGAATATGGAATGGAATAGAATAAGGAACAGGAAGAGAAAAGAGACGAGAAAGAATGGAGTGGAATGGAAAATAGAATTAGAATAGAATAGAAAATGGAATGGAATGGAATAAAGAATAGGAAGAGAAAAGAGATGAGAAGGAATGGAATAGAATAGGAGTAAGAATAGAATAGAATAGAAAATATGGAATGGAATAGGGAATAGGAAGAGAGGAGAAGAGAGGAGAAAATATGGAATAGAATAGGAGTAAGAATAGAATAGAATGGAATGGAATGGAAAATATGGAATAGAGAATAGAAAGAGAGGAGAAGAGACGAGAAAATATGGAATAGGAATAGAATAGAGTAGAAAATATGGACTGGAATAGAGAATAGGAAGAGAGGAGAAGAGATGAGAAAATATGGAATAGAATAGGAGTAAGAATAGAATAGAATAGAAAATATGGAATGGAAAATATGGAATAGAGAATAGAAAAAGAGGAGAAGAGACGAGAAAATATGGAATAGGAATAGAATAGAGTAGAAAATATGGAATGGAATAGAGAATAGGAAGAGGAGTGGAGATGAGAAAATATGGAATGGAATAGAATAGAATAGAATAGGAGTAAGAATAGAATAGAATAGAATAGAAAATGGAATGGAATAGAATAAAGAATAGGAAGAGAAAAGAGACGAGAAAGAATGGAATGGAATGGAAAATAGAATTAGAATGGAATAGAAAATGGAATGGAATGGAATAAAGAATAGGAAGAGAGAAGAGAGGAGAAAGAATGGAATGGAATGGAAAAGAATAGAATAGAATAGAAAATAGAAAATATGGACTGGAATAGAGAATAGGAAGAGAGGAGAAGAGATGAGAAAATATGGAATAGAATAGGAGTAAGAATAGAATGGAATGGAATGGAATGGAAAATATGGAATAGAGAATAGAAAGAGAGGAGAAGAGACGAGAAAATATGGAATAGGAATAGAATAGAATAGAAAATATGGAATGGAATAGAGAATAGGAAGAGAGGGGTGGAGAAGAGAAAATATGGAATGGAATAGAATAGGAGTAAGAATAGAATAGAATAGAAAATATGGACTGGAATAGGGAATAGGAAGAGAGGAGAAGAGATGAGAAAATATGGAATGGAATAGAAAATAGGAAGAGAGGAGTGAAGAAGAGAAAATATGGAATGGAATAGAATTTTTACAAAATTTTACAAAAATAGAATGCACTTTTTCTAAGAGTCTCAACCCCTTTTTTTACATCGGGGCGACTTAAGCAGCACGAGTTCAACCATGGACAAATCCCTTCTAATCCCAACAAGTGATTGAGAAGGATTAAAAGCAGTTTTCTTTTATTTTCTCTCTCTCTCTCACTCTCTCTCCCTTCATTTGACTCTGTATCATTATGTTTATCTAAGACAGTGTCCCTCAACTTGCAGTACACAGAACCCTGGTGGGGGGGACACAATGTCATCACGGAGGGTCTGTGAAGGCTTGAAGAACTGAGTTAACTTTTAACAATCACTACATGAACTGTCATAAGCCGAGGACTTCCTATAGCCCATTTCAAGTATCACGTGCTTTCAGGGGAGAAGGAACACGTTTTGAAAAGACGTCTCACTGATTTGACCGTTTCTAAATATATTACTACTCACACAATGCATTCTTTCTGCTGACTATCAGGTTCGGGAGGAAACTGAACATTATCCGTGGGATTGTCGAGCAAGAGATCCAAGAAATGGCCTCTAAGAGGGACAACGTCGCTTGCCACCATGTATACCAGGTGTGGGACCCTGTTCCATCCCTGGCCCCCTCTACTACAGGTAAAACGGCGGTTTATATATTTGTCAGTATCTCAACTCGGTGGCTAAGACGCCGAACTTGTCGATCAGAAAGGTTGGCAGTTCAGCAGTTTGAATCCCTAGTGCCGCATAATGGAGTGAGCTCCCGTGACTCGTCCCAGCTTCTGCCAACCTAGCAGTTCGAAAGCACGTAAAAATGCAAGTAGAAAAATAGGAGCCACCTTTGGTGGGAAGGGAACAGCGTTCCGTGCACCTTCGGCATTGAGTCATGCCGGCCACATGACCACGGAGACGTCTTCGGACAGCGCTGGCCCTTCGGCTTTGAAACGGAGATGAGCACCGCCTAATGCAGCTGTTAATAAATCACTGCTTTTTGTATTACACTATCAGGTCGCTTATTATGAAGCAGGCATCGTTAGGGTACTTTACAGCTGGATCAGCCTGCTCTGTTCTCGCCTTCTCTCTACTCTCCATGCTCTCGGATCAGGAGTGGATGGTCCTTGCTCATTGCCTGAGCTCTGTCCCTCAGCCTCTCCTGGTCATCCTGCCTCTGTTCTTCCCTGCCTACAAGCCATCCCAATCCTGAAAGGCTCTGGCTTGACTCGGCTTCCTCCTCCACACATTCCTCCGAAGCCAATGAAGCCGCCTCTTCGTCGGCTCCATTTCCCGTTGATCTTCCTCCGCTGATTCAGACTCCGACGGAGGCCTGACACCTTCCCCTCCCCTCCAGTAACAGACAAGAGGAGAGAATCTCCCTCCTCAGTTTCTTCCTGCAGGCCAAGCCGTCCCCCAGATCAGGGACTGCAGCAGTGGTGGGATTCCAAATCTTTCCCTACCGGTTCTACGAGAGTGTGCTTTGCGCGTATAGCACTCAAAGACCGTCCTCGGTGTCAGCGGTGCTGAGGCGCAGTAATCTCCTCTGCCGCGTGAATCAGCTGAGCTAAAAAAAACAAAGTAATATAGGACAGGGAACGACGGAGGCGGGAGGTTGGGGCCAGCCAGAGGTGGTATTTGCTGGTTCTCCGAACTACTGAAAATTTTCGCTACCTGTTCGCCCGAACCGCTCCAAACCGGCTGAAAAACCACCTCTGGAGTGGAGATCTGTGTAGTTTCTCCTTTATCTGTCTAATAGATGAACAAATCGAATCTCTGGCCGTCCTACTTATGTTTCTTCTTCTCATTTCAGGTTCCCTCATTAGCCACGAAAAACTGCTGCTTCAGATCAATACGGAACGCGAAATGGGGAATATGTCATACAAACTGGGACAGGTGTGTCCAAATGCCCGTTAAGGAAAGAGAGTCATTTTTCGGAGTTACAGCGGCACTGAACCAAAGGGATTTCTGGCCATTTTTCACACTTTACGACCACTGCAGCATCCTCCCCCCTTCCCTCCCCCCGTGATCATGTGGTTTATATTCGGACGTTTGGCAACCGACTTCTATTTGATGACGGTTGCAACGTCCGAGGTGGGGGTCACACGACCTCGTTTGTGGCCTTCCGACAAGCAAAGTCGACGGGGCAAGCTAGATTCACTGAACGACCCTGTGACTGAGTTAACAACTTCAGTGACTCGCTTAACAGCGGTCGGCAAAAGAAGTCATGAAATTACTTTTAACCCCTGTGCAACACTGAAATGTTGAGCCTCGGGTTTTGGTCGTACGTCGAGAACTCGCCGTAGATGGCGTTTTTGGTTTCTTCATTATTTGACCGCCGCATGAATTCAGGGTGATGTTTTGTGACGTTGATGCGCGCGTTGTGAAGGAGTTCAAGAATTGCTTTCAATCTTTTATTTTTTTCTTTCTTTTTTTTTTTGACCGGCAGGTCTCCATCCATTCGGTGTGGCTGGGAAATAGCATTACCCCGTTGCGGGAAGAAGAATGGGGCGAAGATGAAGATGATGAGAGTGACATGCCTGCCCTTTCTTCCCCCCCATCTTCCCCCATCAATTCCAGGTGTGTCTTTTTTCTCTCTCTCTCTCTTCCTGTGCCCATCCGGGGGTTTCGGCTCAGAATAACCTCAAAGCTTTCAAATCTGAGATGAAATTCCCGTATCTTAATTACTGTATTTTTCAGAGTATAAGACGCACCTTTCCCTCCAAAAAATACATTGAATACAGCACTTTTGACCTCCCCAAACCCCTCCCCCTTTGCAAAAATGGTAGTGAATAGCCTTTAGGAGGCTTCCAGAGTGCTCCTGGGGGCTGGGGAGGGCAAAAATGAACAAAGAACAGGCTGTTTTTTTGCTCATTTTTGCCCCAGGAGCACTCTATAAGCCTCCTAAAGGCTAGCCATGCCCTTTTGGGGGGGGGGAAACGGGCCATTTTTGGGGGGTCTGCGGAGTGCAAAAACTTTTTTTTTTAATTTGCCTCTTCAAACTCTTGGTGCATCTTATCCTCTGGTGGGTCTTATACTCTAAAAAATGCGGTAGTCAGGTGGTCCTTGACTTACAACACATTTAATGACCAAACTTACCGTTTTTCACACTTATGACCTTTTAGCATCCCCATCAGAGGTGGGTTGCTACCAGTTCACACTGGTTCGGGCGAACCGGTAGTGGAAATTGTGACTGGTCGCCAAACCTGTAGGGACAGCAGGCTGGCCACGCCCCTGAACTGGTTGCCCGGTCGCCGTGGCATGTTCTTTTGACATTTTTAATGTTCTGCGCATGCGCAGACCTGTTTACAGGGAACTGCGCAGGCGCACACCGAACCGGTAGTAACACCGGCAGAAACCCACCCCCCCGAACTGATCATCTATGGAGATTCTCCGTCATCCAGGTCAGAGTGGAAGAAGCTTCCTGGATGAGAAGCGAAACATCAAAGAAAAACCAGAATAGTTCCAGTTGCCCCTTGGAAAAGGAAAAAGCACCTTGGGGACATCCCCCCTGATCACATGATCAAAATTCACACGCTTGGCAACTGACTCACGCTTACGACGGTTGCGATATGTCACATATCTCATCCTCCACCCGAGTTTCAGATATTCGCCAACATCGCAAATCTTAATATTTACAATGGGTTTCCGTCAACTCATGAACCTCTCTTGACTTGTAGGAAGCACCGTGCCGGGGTGGACATTCATTCGTGCTCCCAGTTCCTGCTGGAGTTATACAGTCAATGGATTCTCCCGTCCACCCCAAACAAGAAGACGCCAGTTACCCTGATCAGCGAAGTGGTCCGATCCGTAAGCGTTCTAAGTGCTTTCATTCTCACAAACCCCGCTTTGAACTGTTGACGGTCCCGCTGAGCACGGCAGCAAAGAAATACTTTCCTTGATACAATTAACCGTGTTTCTGCGTAGTTTAGGCTTTTGGCTTTATTTTACCAAGGTTATAAATCTCTCCAAATCTGAGCGTCTCACGTCTTAGTGGAGTGATGGCTAACCTTTTTCCCATCGCGTGCCAAAAGCGGGAGGAGTGCAGAGGGGTCGTGCACGCGGTATGCCCACACCCATCTCCCGGGGGAGAGCCTTCTCTGTTGCAGCTCCAACCCTCTGGAACGAGCTCCCCGTGGAGATCCGGACCCTTACGACCCTCCAGGCCTTCTGTAAAGCCACTAAGTCCTGGCTGTTCCGGCAGGCCGGGGGCTGTTGAAGTATCCAGCCCCACGGTAACTATGAATGTTGTTGTATCTTAAATTGTTGTCTGTCTTATTTATTCCCTTTCCCCTTTTTATTGTAAGCCGCCCGGAGTCCTCCGGGAGTGGGCGGCATACAAGATTAATAAACTATAATTATAATTCTATGCATGTGTGCAAAGCAGTGTTGAGATTCAAATAATTTAACAACTGATTCTCTGCCCTAATGGTTTTCTTCCAACAACCAGTTCACCAAAAGGCTCAGAAATTTAACAACCGGTTCTCCTGAAGTGGGGCGAACCGGCTGAATCCCACCACTGGTGCAAACCCCTTTCTCCCCCCTCCCCGCTTTTGGTGCACGATGGACTTGTTTTTCGCCCTCCCCAGAGGCTTTCTAGGAGCCTGGGGAGGGCGAAAACAGCCCCAACCCCCCGAGGCCAACGGCCCAACACACAAACCGGAGGTCCGTTTCCCGAAAAAGAAGGCCAAAGCCCACTGGCAAGCTCACTGGAGTTTACAGGGCAACGCCTCGTGGGCCCTAACAAATGGCTTGCATGCCAGAGGTTTGCCATCACGGCCTTAGTGCCTTAAGACAGCTAGTTCTCGACTTACCACATATCATGTAGGGACCGTTCAAAGTTACAACGGCACTGAGAAAAGTGACTGGCGGCCATTTTTCACACTTAATGACCACGGCAGCTTCCCCATGGTCCCGCGTTTAAAATTCAGGCGCTTGGTAAACTGACTCGGTTTTTTTTCCCCAATATATTTTTATTATTTTTACATTTAAAACAATGCAGTGATTATACATTCACATTATGTACAGCTATTCACAACTATTGACAATTAGCCTACTTAATACATTATCAATCCTTCTGTCCAATCACAGTATATACAGTTTGCTCCAGTCTTGTCACCTTGTCGAGCCGAGGTGGCGCAGTGGTTAAATGCAGCATGCAGGCTACTTCAGCTGACTGCTAGTTCTGCAGTTCGGCGGTTCAAATCTCACCGGCTCAAAGGTTGACTCAGCCTTCCATCCTTCCGAGGTGGGTGAAATGAGGACCCGGATTGTTGTTGGGGGCAATATGCTGACTCTGTAAACCGCTTAGAGAGGGCTGAAAGCCCTATGAAGCGGTATATAAGTCTAACTGCTATTGCTATGGCTATTGTCTTATACCAGTCATAAAATCTATTCCAGACTTCAAAATATTCTGATTCCCCTTTATTTTTAAGTTCAAGAGTGAGCCTCTCTGCTTCCGCACAGGCCAACACTTTTCTGATTATATCTAGCTCTGGTGGTGTGTTCTCTTTTTTTCCAATACTCGGTTGCAGTGTCCCCTTTTGCGTCCTTCTGACCAGCACAGTCAACGGGGAGGCCAGATTCATTTAACGACCGCGTTACTAATTGAACCACTGCAGGGAATCCCTTAACAAATGCAGCAGGAAAACGGGAGATGAGTCCCATCATCTGCAAATTTAGTAATCTTTCGAAAAGCACCTTTGGGGATGCCATGACCTGGATGACAGAGAATCTCCCAAGAGGCAATGCAATGAAACACAGGTGGTCCTCAAGTTATGACCACCGTTGAGCCCAGAATTCCCTTTGCTAAGTGAAATGTTTGTGAAGTGACTTTGTCCCGTTTTACAATATTTCTTGCCACAGTTGCTAAGCGAATCACCACAGTTGTTAAACCAGTATCCCGGTTGTTAAGTGAAACTGGTTTTCCTATTGACTGTGCTTGTCAGAAGGTCACTAAAAAGGGGATCAAGTGATCCCGGGACATTAAAACCATCATAAATCTGAGTCAATAGCCAAGCGTCCATTGCTGCCATGGTCATTAAGTGCGAAAACGGGTCATCGGTCACTTTTTCCCCGCCATTGATGTTGTAACTTTGAACGGTCACTAAATGAACTTTCCTTCCCAGGATTCCTTCTGCCCCAAATTCTGATGCAAAGACTTGAGATCTACGACATGAAAGGGTCCGCTTATTTTCATGCGTTTTCTGGCTTTATGTCTTCGCAGCTTTTAGCCGTCTCTGACTTGTTTACGGAGAGAAATCAGTTTGAAATGATGTACGCGACGTTAACTGAACTGCGAAAAGTCCACCCTTCGGAAGACGAGATTCTTCTCCAGTATTTGGTCCCTGCTGTGTGCAAAGCAGCGGCTGTCCTTGGCATGGTAAGATTTTTGGATAATCACAGGCAAGTCCTCGACTTACGACCCACAGTAGAGTCCAAAACTTCCTGTCACGACCCAGGGGCACGGCACAGAGGTAAGGGAGGCAGCTGATAGTTCAAACTGCCCCTTTACTGCTCCAAATTGCCCCAAACGCTCCCACGTTTCGGGCAAGTCCCAGAGAAAAGTGTGAAAACACACACACACACACACACACACACACACACACACACCCACACACCCCTTGAGTCCAATGCTGTGAGCACCAGCAAGAAGTCCAGGAAGCAAAGGAGCACAGCAAGAAATCCAGAAAGAATGCAAGGAATCCAGGAAAGTTCAAATGTCTGCACTCCATGAATTTAGTGTTTGTTCCCGAGAATTCCCCCCCACCCCCAGTGTCTCCTTAAGTCTCAGTTCCCAGGTGTGGCTTGTGAAGAGGGGTGGGGCCCCTCTCTCCTCCCGAGTAGTCGAGTCAGCCTGCGCTGTTCTCGCCTTCTCTCCACTCTCCATGCTCTCGGATCAGGAGTGAGTGGTCCTTGCTCCTCGCCTGAGCTCTGTCTCTCGTGTTCACTGCTTAGCCTCTCTTGGTCATCCTGCCCCGCCCTTCCTCTCCGCCTACAAGCCGTCCCAATCCTGAAAGGCCCTGGCCTAAATTCAACTGGACACCACCACCACTACTCCCCATCTTTTTTCCATCCATCAGGATAAAGCAGTGGCGGAGCCCGTCAGCCGCCTGCTGGAATCGACGCTCCGCAGCGCGCACATGCCGAGCCGAATTGGCGCGCTGCATGGCATCCTGTACATTTTGGAGTGCGACCTCCTGGACGAGACGGCGAAGCAACTTATTCCGGTCATCACCGAATACCTGCTGTCCAATCTGCGTGGCGTAGCCCAGTAGGTCTTGGTAGAAGAAACTCCTCGCTAAAATTATCATCCAACAAGGGGGGGGGGAATTGTAGAGGGGGGGGAAACCACACTGTTATGTAAGCTCCCCGGTGGGAGAGCGTGTGTGTTCAGCGAAGCGTTGTGAGAGTTGTGTTGGAGAAGACACAAACCAGCATACAGAGACACTGCAGTTTAAATGGGCTTTTACTTTCGTGAAAATAGAGGTATCAGAGTCCATCAAACAGTCCAAGTGATACACGGATAAAACAGTCAGTCATCAACGTCTTTCAGTTAAGGGATAATCCAAATAATATAGTCCATAATCATACAAACAGTCTGTCACTCAAAAGTTTGCTAGCAGTTGCAAAACTTACAATAGCTCAGGGCACCTTCTAACAGCCAGCTTCCAAAAACACTCAGATCAGATCAGCCCAGCATCTAACAAAACAGAAGAACTAACAGTCGTTCTGGCTCCCTCTTATGGCCGATTGAGGAAAACAGCAACCAATCACATTTTACAGTATGATTTAAAGAAACAGGTATAGCATTGTTACATGATTTATATATATTGCCAACCCAACCGTTAGATTATATTCCTAACACACACGCATCAAAACCTAACCTGGTTATCTATTTTGGGGTGGGGGAAGAGGTGTTTTATTGAAATGAGAAACTTTAGTTCCCGATAAAGGAGAATATTTTTAGCTCAGGGTTGAAATGAGCAGTCCCTTAGTGCTCTCTGAGCTTGGTAGTTTTCTTGCGGACATTTCATGACCCAACTAGGTAACATTATCAGTGTCAGGAGGGAGAGGAATACTCTCAATTCATATTCTAGTGGCTGGCCCTGTGAGTGTTAGCAGGAGGCTTCTTTGATCGGGGTATTATTGTTAAGTTTTTTGGCAGTTCCTTGATTGGGGCATTGGTTCCTTCTTTAGATATTGTTTTATTTTTACAGCTAGTCCTTGACCTGTGACCCCAGTTGAGCCCAAAATTTCTGTCCTTAAGCTGAGACATTTGTGAAGTGAGTTCTGCCCCATTTTACGACCTTTCTTAGTTGTTAAGTGCATCCCTGCACCCGGTTGTTAAGTGAAACGGGCCTCCCCATTGTTTTTGCTTGTTAGAAGGTCACATAAGGGGATGATGACGTGACCCCGGGACACAGCAACCGTCATGAGTCCCCTTCGGGGTCCCCACAGCAACCGTCATGAGTCCCCTTTGGGGAAGAGGGCAGCATACAAATATAATAAATTCAATTCAATAAAGATAAAGACAAGTCAGTTACCAAGCGACTGAATTTTGATCAGAGTTGCCAGAAGAAGGGAACAGCTAAGGAACAAGGGTCGACTTGGGAGTAAAGGCACAGGTGGACGGTGATTGGCCCCTCCCAGAGGGAATAAAGAGGAGCGAAAGGGGAGTGGAGTTTGCAGGAGACCATTAGTTCGTTTCATTCGTGTGAAGATTTGTTCGTGACTCTCAGAGATTCTGCCAAGTATTTCCTTGTACAGTGTGGCGTTTGGAAGATATCGGCCTGGCAGCTCTCCAAGCCTGATGAGGTCTGTGGTTGTCAATTCACCCTTGAAAGTCTGTTTGCTGGGACTGCTTGGTGGATGTGAATGCAAGGGATTCACAGTAGCTTCATAAAAAGGGATTTTGTCCGGACAAGGAATCTGCTTTGTGATTTTGGGAAGCCTCGGTCAGAAGAAGTAGAAAAACGAAAGAAGAGCGTGTTTGTTTTTAATGCTGATCTCTGTCATACGTTGAAACACCACACGCACACACTTCTTTTTTGTCTCTCTTTAACAGCTGTGTGCACCTCCACAGCCAGCAGCACATCTTGGTCATGTGCGCAGTGGCCTTCTACTTAATCGAAAACTACCCTGCTGACGTCGGACCCGAATTCTCTTCTGGAATTATTCAGGTAGGGTTGAGGCCTCCGGAGAGTTTCCCGCGTGGCCTTCGAGGAAAGGCGGAGGTGAAAAGAACCTTCTCGGTTGACCCCCATGTGAGATTAAAAACCCAACTATTTTTTTTTCTTTTTCTTTTTCTTTTTTTTTATTTTATCTTTTTTATTTTTTATTTTTATTTTTTTAGCATAATATATTTAATATTATAATATTAATATTATAATTAACATAATATTATTAGCATAATATTTTTATTTCCATTTCATTCTATACAATCACATGTTTACTGTGCATAACCGGGGCATATGCCATTGAATAATAAACACAGCCCTCATTTATATAGAAAATGCCCCCTATAATACAAACCCAATATATCACCTTGGCCCACCATACACCCTCTTTCAACCCCCTCCAACTTTCATTCTTCCTTCTTACATACCCCTCTACTACCTACTTCCCCTCCCCCTCTATCACTCCCTCTCTTAATCCATTCCCTCCCTTCCTTCTCCTCCTCCTCTCTCTCACCCTCTCCACCCTCCTTCTTCTTTCACTCAACTCCTCCCTTCGGTGTACTTCTATTGCCTTCCAATATATTCAGCTTGTTCTATTTTAAAAAACCCAACTATTAAATCCTCACAACACAGAGGCAAGTCTGGTTCACAATTCAAAAAGGTTTATTGACAGAAAAATAAAAAGCCTTTGCAAAGGCGGCCTCCGAGTCTCTTCCCAAGCGGATCGCGTACAAGGAGAGCAAAGAATAGCCTTCAAACAACACATTTGATACACTCCTCTCCCCCTCCTGCTCATTCATTTTAAGTCATTTCTTTTGTCATTCCATACTCTAAAGAGAACTTGACAATTTCTTGAGAGTCCCCTATCTCTTTATTTGGTTTCTTTCTGGTGCCTTTCGTCTGAGCAGATGGCTTCCTATCTAACTTGTACGTCGGCTTGGAATAACAAAGGTTATCTTGTCCTGTTTACCAAACACATTTTGTGGTTAGCAAAAGCACAGTAACTTTTTACACACTTTAAGCAAGAATATAATGGCTTGTACATTTAACATTGTAAAAGAATACAAAAGCAACCTTTTAACATTTTATAAAAAAGTAACTTAATATCATTTCCTTCACTCACACCTTGCATTGGCCAGTCTCAAAACTTTGCTCAGCCATTCTTCTTTGTGTCAGGCCTGTCCCAACTTGGGCGTTGGGGAAAGAAAGACCCTCAACTCCACTTGTAGCAAAAGGCGTACGGGTGGTCCTCGACTTACCACAGTCCGTTTATTTCAGGACGGGCTGCTATCGAGGCAAACGGGACCTGATGCGACATGAACGGCAGATCTGACGCTTTCTCGTCTCTTCCAGATGTGCGGAGTGATGCTGTCCGAAAACGAGGGATCCACTCCCTCGGTGATCTACCACTGTGTGCTCAGAGGTCTGGAAAGGCTCCTGCTCTCGGAGCAGCTCTCCCAGCCGGACTGCGAAGCGCTGGTGAAGCTGAGCGTGGACCGCGTGAATGTCCTTAGCCCGCATAGAGCCATGGCCGCCTTGGGACTCATGCTGAGCTGCATGTATACAGGTAACGCGGTTTGCCATTCTCGATGACTTGTTATTTAGGCCACGATCCACTGACTCAGAAGCGGGGGGGGGGGGGAGTGAGAAACACAGGCATTTGATTTACGACCACAAGTGAGCCCCAGATTTCCGTTGCTGAATGAAACATTTGTGGAGTGAAATTTTGTCCCAATTTGCGATCTTTCTCGCCGCCGTTGTTAAAACGAATCACTGCGGCTAAGTAACATGGTTCTTAAGTGAATCGGGCTTCTCCCTTGAGGGGATCATATGACCCCGCGAACCTTGCAACCATCGTAAAGAGGAGTCAGTTGCCAAGTGTCTGAATTGTGATCAAGTGACTGTGGAGCTACTGCAGTGAAAAAAACTCACGCGTAACTCCCTCCTTTCAGTACTGTTGTAACTTTGAGCAGTCACTAAGTGAATGGTCGTAAGTCGAGGACTACCCGTATTGTCTTCCATCCTTGCAAGCGAATCATCATCATCTTTTAATGCCCCCGTAATCCTTTGCGAAGTGGAGTCTGGGCAACTGAATGGAGCCGAGTGTTTACTGGCCAACTGCTCTACCTGTCACCAATGCGGAGTTATATTCAGCCAATATATTCTCATAGTGCCCAGAGAGAGAAATACCTGCCTCTACCTAGGATCGAACTTACAGCCTCCCAATCGTGTGGCGAAGAGCTGTACCTCTAAGCCACTGCATTACTCATCTTAGCAAGCAAATGCTTGCGTTTAAACCATGTGCCAGCGGGGTATTTTCTACAGCTGGCTCAAAATGAATCAGCCTTTACGACTGCAGTCACTTTCAACTCAACAGTTCTTCTCAACAATCCTGGTTTTGTAGATCCTTGTTTGTCTCTAAGCTGGGTTGTTTTTGTGCAGCTGTCAGTTTTCCTGGTCGCATAACGAAGCATCTGCACAAAAACGACCGAACTCGGAAACCCTTCACCGCTGACAGCGCAGGCGAATTGCCTGCATTCCGTCCATCGTCCTTTCTTGTCAATTCCCTTTGATCCATGTCACGAGGTTGTAGTAATCATTCTTATTTTTATCACTCTTCCCCCCCCTTCCGCCCCCCCTTCCCTCCCCGATTGCGGCTTTAGGAAAAGAGAAAGTCAGTCCTGGACGAAGCGCAGATCCTCACTCGGCAGCTCCGGACAGTGAATCGGTCATCGTGGCGATGGAGCGAGTATCTGTCCTCTTTGACCGGTAGGAACAAAAAGCCAGGAAGAATTAGTCCCTGCACAAAATAAATACAATTTCCCAATTATTTTCCATTTATAAATGTAACTAGCAGATAATCCTGGCATTGCCCGGGTATTTATTTGTAGGGGGGGGAAATGTCTGGACCAAACGTAATTTCTAATGTTGGATTTTCCCCCTTACCAGAGGGAGCCCACCCCCTATGGAGTACTGTGAAGCCGTTATCATGGCATCTCCACTATGTGTACAGAAGAAGCCATTTTATGGCAGTACAGTAGAAGCCATTTTAAGACACAACAGGCTGTATCTTAACAGAACACACTCCTCGAGGGGTGTCTTACCCTCGCAGTATTTGTTTCCAGAGATTAAGTCATCTGTTTACCAAGTTTGGTTGAAATTGCTCGAAGCGTTCCAGAGTTATGCGCACGCACGTACACACACACACACACACACACACACACACACACACACCTATATATATATATATAAACTAGGAGTCCCCAAACCCTGGGCCAGGGCCCAGCACTGAGCCAAAACTGGGCCACGCAAGTAGTAGACAAGCGCGAGAAGCTTCATTTCCATGAGTGGTGGGGGCACGCACCTGTTGTGTGTGTGAATGGAGCTGCACACACAATAGTGCAGGCCCCACTGCAAGTACAGAGCTAGCCAATACGAAGCTCAAACGTACAGTGGCCGTTCTGTCATTGGGGTCCCCTGAAGTCAGGGACGGAGGCGCCGGCCGGCCGGCCCTGGAGACTGATGGACGGACGGTCTCCCTCTCTCTCTGTCTCTCCCTCTCTCCCTCCCTCCCTCCCTCTCTCTCCCTCCCTCTCTGTCTCTCCCTCTCTCTCTGTCTCTCCCTCTCTCTCTCTCCCCCTCCCTCCCTCCTCTCTCTCTCTCTCTCTCTCTCTGCAGGATCAGGAAAGGATTTCCCTTCGAAGCCCGAGTGGTGACTCGGATCCTCCCTCAGTTCCTGGATGACTTTTTCCCCCCGCAAGACGTGATGAATAAAGTGATTGGGGAATTTTTATCCAACCAGCAACCCTACCCACAATTTATGGCGAAGGTACTCTACAAGGTAAGGTTTTATGGCACAAGGTAAGCCGTGGTGGCGCATTATATAACCTGGCGTTGCCTGAGTATGTGTTTACCCCAATCCTTTTAGTCATTCACAAATGTCCGGACCAAACGTAATGTTGGATTTTCCCCCTTACCAGAGTACTGTGAAGCCGTTACCAGGGCAGCTCCACTGTGCTGTACAGTAGAAGCCATTTTAAGGCCCAACAGGCTGTATCTTAACAGAACTTGAATCCAAAATACACACTATCCCTGTCAAAAGTAATGTGATTTGACACTAGATATAACTCATTCCTTTTCATTTCAGCGGCCCAGGCGTTCCAGAGTTACACTGGAACACACACACACAGATACACACACGCACGCACACACACACCGAAGGGTGTTAGGGGTGTCTTACTCCCACAGTATTTGTTTCCAGAGAGTTAAGTCACCTTTGTACCAAGTTTGGTTGAAATTGCTCGAGGCATTCTAGAGTTATGCTGGAACACACGCACACACACATACACACACAAACGCATTCATGCATAGTCATTTAGATAGATAGATGATAGATAGATGGATGGATGGATGGATGGATGGATGGATGGATGGATGGATGGATAGATAGATAGATAGATAGATAGATAGATAGATAGATAGATAGATAGATAGATAGATAGATAGAGATAGATAGATAGATAGATAGATAGATAGATAGATAGATAGATAGATAGATAGATAGATATGGGTAGTCCTTGACTTGCAATTGAACCCAAAATTTAAGTTTCTAAGTGAGAAATCTATTAAGTGAGTTTTGCTCCATTTTCTCGGCAAATTTGTTAAATGAATCCCTGCAGCTCTTAAATGGGTAACACCGTTGTTAAGTGAATCTGACTTCCCCACCCCCCCAGTTGACTTTGCTGGTCAGAAGGTCGCAAAAAAGGGATCATGTGACACACACACCCCGGGACACCCTTTTCGTCATAAATACGAATCCATTCCCAGGCGTCTGAATGTAAAATGGGGACGGCCACGTGATTTACATTTGTTACACTTAACGGCTACGGACGTAAGTGTAACGAACGGTCATAAGTCCCTTTCCCAGTGTTGTCAATTTGAACGGTCATTAAGCGAACTGACGTAAGTCGAGGACTACTTGTATTCTTAAGTGACAGAATTTGTTTTTTAAAAAAAAAACCATTAGGCCTAAAATCCTTTACTGGATGCAGAACGCGATCCGCGCGCCCCCGAAATAATAGCGTTTTAGGTATTTGCCGCGTCGGCTTAACGGCTTTTCCAAAACCTCCCGAATGATGATTCTTGATTTCTCCAGGTCTTCCAATCCTTGCATACGACGGGTCAGTCCTCCATGGTCCGGGACTGGGTGATGCTGTCGCTCTCCAACTTCACACAGCGGACGCCGATCGCCATGGCGATGTGGAGCCTTTCCTGCTTTTTCGTCAGCGCTTCCACCAGCCAGTGGATTTCGGGAATGTATCCTCCGACAGGTGTCTGTGGCGATTCCCCGTCGTCCAGGTCACGGCTGTCCCCAAAAAGGTGCTTTTTTTTCCCCCCAAGACTTTCTTGGTTTTTTTTTTCCTCTGAAGACATTTCGCTTCTCGTCCGAGAAGCTTCTTCAGCTCTGGCAGGAATGGTGGGGAATGGAAGGATTGATCCTCCTTGCAGACAGCTGGTCATTTGCATCCTTTGAGAGGGTCGTTGAGGCCACTTGGATCCTGAATCAAACCTCCAAGGGACTTCAACGGCTCTCTAAAAAGGAGGCAAATGACCAGCTGTCTGCAAGGAGTATCAATCCTTCCATTCCCCACCATCCAAGTCAGAGCTGAAGAAGCTTCTCGGACGAGAAGCGAAATGTCTCCAGAGATAAAAACCGAAAAGTCCAGTTGTCTCTTGAAAAAAGCACCTTTGGGATATCCTGCGACACATATCCTATTTGGTTTGCAGGGTCTCCTTTGGAAGGGGAGAGGAGCCCTTTGGTTTCCAGGGGAAAACCCGAGGGAGGATGGAGAGAGAAAGCGAGGTAGTCCTTGACTTACGGCCACGAAATTTATGTCGTTGAGTGAGACGTGTGTTAAGCGAGTTTTGCCCCGTGTGACGATCTTCCTTTACCACCATTGCCAAGCGGATCCCCGCAGTGGCTAACTCAGCCGCCTGCTTGCTAGGCTTCCCCCTTGACGTCGCTTGTCAGAAGGTCACGAAAGCAGGTTTGTCGCTAAGCGAGACATTTGCGGCTAAAGTGAGCCCTGCCCCGTTTGGCCAGACTTTTCTCGCCACAACGGTTCAGTGAATCACCACGGTCATTAAGTTAGGCGACGCCGTTTGTTGAGTGAAAACTGGCTTCCCCCCTGAGCCTTAGCTTGTTGGAAGGTCGCAAGAAGCGGATCACGTCACAATGCAACCGTCATAAATATGAGCCAGTTGCCCCAGCGTCTTGAATTCTGATCACGCGACCACAAGGACCACCTGTACTAGTTGCACTGAGGAATAGTAGAGTTAAAAGTTACCCGTATTTTTTCGGACTATAAGACCCACCGGAGTATAAGACGCACCATGATTTTGAAGAGGTAATTTTTTTTAAAAAAAAGGTTTTTGCACTCTGCAGGCCTCCCAAACCCTCTTCACGCCTCGTTTTTTGCACCAAAATAAAGGGGGTGCATGCAGAGCTTTGGGATGCTCGTAGAGTGCTCCTGGGACTGGGGGGTGGGGGGGCAAAAATGAGCAAAAAAACAGCCCGTTTTTGGCAAAAGCAGGCCATTTTTGCAAAAAAAGGGGGGCATGCAGAGGCTTTGGGAGGTTTGTAGAGTGCTCTTGAGGGCTGCTGAGGGCAAAAACAAACAAAAATGGCCCGTTTTTTGCTCATTTTCTGCCCCCCCATCTCCCAAGAGCACTTTGCAAGCCTTACAAGCCCTCTCCAACTCCATTTTTGCAAAGGGGGCGGGGTTTTGGTCGGCCCAAAATGCTGTATTCAGTGTATAAGACGCACTCAGATTTTCACCCTTTTTTGAGGGGGGGGGAAGGTGCGTCTTATACTCTGAAAAATACGGTAGTTTTATGCCTTTTGTTATATATCCTTGACTCGGGTTTTTTCCCTCCGAAAGTCTCCCGCACATTATCAGCCGAATGGGAAAATCGGAACAAGTTGACTTCAATTTGTTCTGCCTGGTGGCCATCGATTTTTACCGGCATCAGATCGACGAAGAACTGGATCGCCGAGCTTTCCAGTCCATCTTCGAGGTGGTCTCTTCCCCGGGAAATCCCTACCACCACCTGCTGACCTGCTTGCAAAGCGTTCACAAGATCACCCCGTGTTGAGAAAAGAGGGCAGAGGAAGGACGGAACGGCACGGGCGGAAAGCCGGACCTTCGCGTCTTACGCCACGGAAGTCGCTCGCGAACCCTCGGCCTCATTTTATTAAATTTACCCCCTATGGTTGGCTGGGCCATGCGACAGAAAACCTGGGATTTTTGGGGGAAAGAGGGTGGGGGGAGAAAAAAGAGAGCTAGTAAGATATGAACAAAATACGGATGAAAAACAAATTGCTCATCTCAGCTTAAATTTATATATTGTTCATGCTGAACCTTGTGAATTCTGCAGTATCGGCTCACGGGCATTTAAGAAGTTTCATCTAGCTGCAAGTGTTTTGTTGCAATTTGTAGTTTTTTCCTAATGTGACAGAGAGAAAAGGGAAAATATTTTTAAACACACTGAAAATTCATATATATATGAATCTGTCTGTCTCTCTCTCTCCTCTCTCTCTCTTCCCTCTGCATCTCTCTTTCTTTATCTCTGTCTCTCTCTCTCTCTCTCTCCTTTCTCTTTGTCTCTTTCTCTCTCTGTCTCTCTCCGCATCTCTCTCTCCTCTGTCTATATATCTCTCTTTGTATTTCTTTCTCTGTCTCTCAGTCTCTCTCCGTATCTCTCTCTCCTCTGTCTATATATCTCTTTTCTTTGTATTTCTCTCTCTCTCTGTGTGTGTCTGTGTCTCTCTCGCTCTCTGTCTCTGTCTCTCTCTCTCTCTCTCTGTCTCTCTGTCTCTCTCTCTGTCTCTGTCTCTCTGTCTCTCTCTCTGTCTCTCTCTCTCTGTCTCTCTCTCTCTGTCTCTCTCTCTCTCTCTCTCTCTCTCTCTCTCTCTCTCTCTCTCCAAGATGATTCATACACACGCACACACACAACACACACTCCAAGGTATTTTGATGTACAAGAGTGGGGAAATTAGACATACAAAGATGTACTTTCTTTTATACCTCTAGATTTAAAAGCTGGATCAATTTATCTTGATTTTTTTTAAAAAAATAGCCAATGTAAATAGTTCTAAAGGATGTACAATATGTTAAGATACAGGAACCGGCGTGGAGGCTGGGAAGCACTTACACGATTAAAAAAAAAGAATATTTGCCACGTAGGGTCGAATAGCTGATGTTCACCGTTTTTTTTTTCCTATCGTCTGTTCTTTAGGTCTATTTTTTTTAACGCACTCCCGTAATCACCTTGTTCAACTCCAGCTCATCGTTTGTACGCTTTTACTCTTTGAAAAAAGTTTAAATATATCGATTTGTTTTAAGTTGGGCCTTTACGCAGGAAAAAAAAAAGAGAGAGAGAGAGAGAATTTTACGTGGGTGTTTTGGATTTACCAGATGAAGAAATTGTGGGGAGGGGGGGGGGGAAGGAAACTGGACACTTTGCAAAACGCTTTGAAATGAGCACGTTAGGAAATCTCACAGATGGAGGCGTTTTCGGCGACGTCACACATTGGCTTTAGATGAAGGAAAACTGCGAGAACCAATCCTGATTCCCGTGACTCTTTGTGGCTCTTTAGAGAGGACTTGAAAAAACAGGCAAATATTATCTTGCAGTCGGCCGCAAGATTTAGTTTTTTTTGGGGGGGGGGCGCAGTTCGGGATCTGTAGTTCACAAAACTGGACAGACTCGATTCCCAAAAGCTGGCAAGGATACGGCCCTTGTTTCTCTCTCACACACACACACATACACACCGCCCTGCACAATTTCCACCCCACACACTTCTTCTCTTCTGTGTTCTCTGCATGATTTCTGCTTCATGGTCTCTTTTTTGAAATAAATTCTGGGGTTTAGGGGTGCCTGCTTTCCCCTTCCCTCTCCTACCGAAATTCCCCCGTTTTCCAGGCTCTTTCGGATCCCCCTCTCCTCGTCCGGGAAAGCAGCTGGCAAGAGGCTGGCCTCTCCCCAGGCAAGCAGGGCTGTGCTGAATGCCCTTTCGTTCCCTCTGCCCACCAAGGGTGCCAGCTGCAAAGGACGCCCACGGCCATCCGAGAGGAAAAACGGGGCTTCTTCCAGCCACTGGCTGCCAGCACCCCAAAAAGCTCTTCCAAGCCTTTTCCTCTCCGGCTCAATGGGGCATCTGGTGCCTGCCCAGAGGCCCATCATTCTGAGCCTGGAGGTTGCAGGACCATGGACTTTTTTCCCCATGTGGAGACATGAGTGCCCTCCTCGTGGGACCAAATGGGTTTGGGACTTTTGATTTTCTTTTCTTTTTTTTAAAAGCAATGTTCTTGTAACGGAATCCATCTCCTTATTTCCCCCCCCGTCCGTCGCTAACCAAGTGAAATTTTATCAGAACTGCATTGGTGTATATAATGTACGTAAAATATATGCAACTGCATTGGATGTATGCATACAAATTATTTATTAAACAGAGTTTAAACTACTTTCGGCTGTCTCCTCCCTTCTCTCTCCTCTTTGTCTCTCTCATCCTCTTTCTTTTTGTCTCTCTTCTCTTTCTCCTCCTTTTCCATTCTTCTGTCACTTTCTCTCTCCTTCTCTGTCTCTTTCTGTCCCTCTTCCCTCTTTTTTCTTCCTCTCTTCCTCTCTCCCACTCTTTTATCACTGTCTCTCTACCACCCAACCTGTCCCCATACTTATCTTCGACTGATCATGTTTGCAATAATTTACCTTCTTTTCTAAATAGGCGCAGTTCCATTATCGGATCCCTCGCTCACTCAAACACACACACACACACACTCACGGACGCACAAAACCATTTTTCTCCATTCCAATTCGGATCCTATAAATCAATTGCTCTGTGTTGGGCCCACCAGTGGCCAGTGGATCTGGCGGCAGATTCGGACAGTGAGGAGGTTGGGGAGGAACCTGGGCCAGTCCTGGAGTCTGGGGAAGAAGGCTCTGATGAGGGTTCTGTGTCGGAGGCAGAGAGGGGGCCAGAGCCGTGTGACAGTTATCAGCTGCCTTCGGAGTCAGACATCAGTGAGGCAGAAGAACAGCTGGAGCCTGTTCCCAGTGTGCGCTTGCACAGAATCCCCAGACGAAGGAACAGCTAAAGAACAGGGGTCAACTTGGGAGTAAGGCCACAGGTGGACGATGAATGACCCCTCCCAGAGGAGATAAAAGAGGAGCAGAGTTTGCAGGACACAATTAGTTTGCTTCATTGGTTCTTGACTCCGAGACTCCTGGCCAAGTTTTGCAGAGATCAACCTGGCAGCTCTCCAAGCCAGATAAGGTCTGTGACTGTAAATCCTCCCTCGAAAGAGTTTGCTGGATGGGAATGAGCAGAATTCACAGTAAATTTAATATAAGGGGTTTTTGTCCCGGACAAGAAGTTTGCTTCATGCTCTCGGGAAGCCTCAGTCAGAACAATTTTGATTCTGGACCTTGCCAGGGAAATGCAACCTTATCACACACTTCACGGCGCAGGAAATTGTGGTTGAGATATTCCCGATTGCTGGCTTGGGTCCAAACACAGGAACCCAGGTTCGTGAGACTTAAGCCAGGAGATTATGCAGGTAGTCCTCAATTTACAACAGTTCATATAGTGACCGTTCAAAGTGACGACGGCGCTGAAGAACAAAGTGACTTTTTCACACGGCCCTTGCAGCCTCCCCGTGGCCACGGGATCAAAAGTCAGACGCTTGGCCCTCGACTCGTATTTATGACGGTCGTAGTGTCCCGGGATCACGGGATCCCCTTTTGCGACCTCCAAGTCCAATCAAGGGGGGACACCAGGCTCACTTCACAACTGCGTTACTAACTTCACAAGCGCAACGGTTTGCTTCACGACTGCGGCAGGAAAGGTCGCAAAATGGACCATAGCTCTGTTTTTAAAAATAAACCATCTCAGTCACAGAAATTCTGGGCTCTGTCGTAGTTGAGGACGATCTATTCCCAAAGGTTGAGAGGACTCCCCCCTGAAGGGATCTTTTTTTTGTGTGTGAAAATTTTATTAATTTCATATATACATTCACAATTATATGATCTCATAACTGTTATTAATAATATGTATTTATAACAATTTTTCCCCTACAGTTGACAATATACTTGAAATTGCTTTCTTATCATCCCATAACTCCATCTTATCTTACAACATTCCTACTTCTTCCTTCCTTCCCTCCTTTCTTCTCTCCTACTCTCCTTCCTTCCCTCCCTCCTTCCCCCTTCCCTCCTCCCTTTCTTCTCTCCTTCTCTCCTTCCCTGCTTCCTTCCCTCTTTCCTTCCCTCCTTTCTTCCCTCCTCCTCTCCTTCCTTCCCCCTTCCTTCTCTCCTACATTCCCTCCTTCCTTCCCTCCTTTCTTCTCTCCTTCTCTCCTTCTTTCCCTCCTTCCTTCCCTCCTTTCTTCTCTCCTTCTCTCCTTCCTTCCCTCCTTCCTTCCCTCTTTGCTTCCCTCCCTCCTTCCTTCCCTCCTCCTGAAGGGATCTATGACAACTCAACATGGCCAACAAGCCATGGCCAACTTGTGGCCAACTCAATGCAGGATAACTGGACACAACCAATTATCCAATCACCCAGGCAGGCAGGCAGACAACCAGCCAGCCAACCATCCAATCATCCAGGCAGCCAGCCAGCCAGCCAGCCAGCCATCCAATTACCCAATCACCCAAGCAGGCAGGCAGGCAGACAACCAGCCATCCAACCATCCAATCATCCAGGCAGTGAGGCAAGCAGGTAGGCAGGCACCCATCTAATCATCCAGACAAGCAGGCATCCACCCACCAACCCTCCCGTCCAAACATCCATCCAAAGATCCAGGCAGGCAGGCAGGAAGCCACGCACCCATCCATCCAATCATCCATTAAGTTATCCAATCATCCAGGCAGGCAGGAAGGTAGGCATGTAGGAAGCCAGCCAGCCAGCCAGCCACCCATCCTATCATCCATTCAATCCTCCAGGGAGCCAGCCAGCCAGCCAGCCATTCAACCATACTTCCAATTATCCGATCATCCTGTCACTCAGGCAGGCAGGCAGAGGTACAGTAGATAGATGATAGATGATAGAGATATAGATATAGCCAGCCCCCCCTCTCTGGCATGGCGGACTCTTGCCCTGACACAATGGACCCTTGGCTCTGAAGCTGCCCTCCTTGCTTTGCCAGAGCCGAGGCTGCACGGGTCTTTCCCCCAGAGAGACCCCTGACCCACACGGGCAGCTGCAGGCTCTCCCGTAAAGCTTGCAAGGAATTTTTGAAGGGCTTTTCCAGCTGCTCCCCCCTCCCCAGCTGTGATGCTGCTCTGATTGGGGTGGGGGGGGGGAGCTGTAGATGCAGGGGGCCAGCCTGCCTCTGTGTGTGTGTGTGCGTGCGCGTGCGTGCCTGTGTGAGTGTGTTTGTGTGCACGGGAGGGTGAGCGTGCGGCTTAGTTAAGCCTAATGTGGTTAAAAGCTTTAATATTGATGGCCTGTCAACTTTGTCCCGATTCTTCGCCTTTCAGTTAAAAGGTTTTTGTTGTTGTAGCTTATGCAGTGGCTCCGTTGCTATGGAAACATGACATCCAAATGACGTCCTTCTGTTTAAAAGCTTTTAGCTAAATTCCAGCCTGTCAGATGTAGGCCCCATCTTGCTCTGCCAGCCAGCCGCTGCTTGTGCTGGCCGGTGCGAAGAGCCTCGGCGGCCGGCAGCTGCCATGGCTTCGGCGCCGGCCCCCGGCTGCCTCCTGTCCGTCCAGAGCGAGAAGCACCGGCGGGCGCGCAACTGGACCGAAGCCGAGATGCGAGGCCTGATGCTGGTCTGGGAGGAATTCTTCGAGGAGCTGAAGCAGACCAAGAGGAACGCCAAAGTTTACGAGAAAATGGCCAACAAACTCTTCGAAATGACGGGGGAAATTCGGCACGGCGAAGAGATCAAGATTAAAATCACCAACATGACCTTCCAATACAGGTGAGTTGAGGATGCGAGAGGAGGAGGTGCCCGGGAAACCTCAAGAATCTTCTGTCGATCCCTCTGCCCAGAAGAAAGATTTCAGGGCACCGTCCTTACCACCCGCAAAGGTCCCAGCAACCTTGTTGGGCAACAGAGATGGTAGCCCGAAAGCCACCAGGCACGGGCAGGAGGTGCCAGGGTGGTCCAGAGTGGTCCAGAGTGGCACTGCTTGGTTCTGTAGGACCGGTCAAGCCAAGTCAACCTTTCCCAGGGACCCTCTGTGCCAATCTTGGTCCCTTTCTGCCCCTGAACCCAGGCAGATGGCCTCTCCAGAGAGTGGCGCCCGGCATGGTCGCTGTCCTGAGCAAATGAGCCAGACCCAGGAAATGCCATTTGTGCCCGCCCAAAGGGAGAAAAGAGAAGTGGGGGGAGGCATGGCTCCTATTGGACTGTCCCGATGCGCTCATTAAATGCTCACCTGTTGACCTGAGAATCCTTTGCTGTCTCTTTTTCTCCACGCGCGATCCTGCCAAGATTCCAAAATTATTCCCAAGTGCCTCCGAGTGGCACCCCTTGCTTGAGTTAGGAGATCATCAAGTCCTCCCTTGGTCCACTGAGGGCAACTCCAGAGAGCCTAGAAAGCATCTTAAGATGTGAAGCCTGTAGAGATTCTCCATCATCTAGGTCACAGTTGTCCCAAAAGCTGCTTTTTTTTGTTTTTTAAGGAGGCGACTTTTAAGACGCAGTTTCATTTGGCATTTGATCCGGGCTGCCGGACACCCAAAGCTGGGAGGGTGCGGCATTAGGGGTTGCCATCTTGACTTTTTTGCCTCCTTCTCAATATGGCTTAATCTTCACCACAGGGAACCTTTCCCCAAGTTTTCGTGTAACGAAAGAGGGGGATTTTTGACGTGCTTTGGGGTCGGAAAGCCGGAGAGTTCTCAGGGATAACTCAAGGAGGCATAAAGGATCCCTACGGATCTGAATTGATCCCAATCTTTGTGCTCCGTTTTTTTCCCCTCAGAGTCAGAAAGAGAGAGGAGAGAGATGGAAAGGAGGGAGAAATGCTTTTAGTTAAGAGCTGTTAACTCATCACAGCCAACTTTCTGCGGCCAGCTCTCTGCAGCACACGCGCTCCTACACCAACATGGAAGAAATGATAGAAGAGAATCAGGAAAAGAAACGATACCAAAGGAAGGACAAAATGAAACATGCACGGCAACAATTAAAACAACTTTTTACATTGTTTTAAATAATTAAATTGGATGGCTGAATTGTTCTGCGGCGACTTGGCTGCAGTGAGCTGGCGCGGAGGGAATTGGTTGTGGCTAATGTGGAGATAGCCAGACACGATCTGAGGATTCCTTCCGGAGTGACACTCTTATTTTATTTTATTTTACTTTTTTTCCCTACATGCCATCACTCTGCTAAACAACTAATTCCCACAACATTGTCAAATTATGACTAAGGCTGTATTACTTTTATTTAATTAGTATCCAGCCCCACTCTTAACAGTATGCATGGTGTGAAATTTTAATACTTGTATCCTTATCTTGAATTTTTTAATATATGTTTCTTTTTGTCTTGTCTGTAAGCCGCCCAGAGTCCCAAGGGAGTGGGGGGCATACAAATGTTAATCAATCTAAATTCTCCTCATCCTCCCTATCTCCTTTTCCTGCTTATGGCTATAACTTTGTTGCTGGCATCTTTACGATTTATATTGTTTTATTTAGTTACCTGGTATGATTTTGATTGCTTCTTTAGTATCCTCTGACTGTCACCAAGTGCTGTATCTTCTGATTCTTGATGAATGTTTTTAGGTACACTGAGAGCTTATGCACTGAAGACAAATTCTTTGTGTGTCCAATTATACTTGGCCAATAAAGAATTTTATTCTATTCTATTCCATTCCATTCCATTTTCTATTCTATTCTATTCTATTCTATTCTATTGTACTCTACTCTTCTATTCTATTCTTTTCCTATTCTATTCCATATTCTATTCTATTCTACTACTCTACTCTCTTCTTCTTCTTCTTCTTCTTCTTCTTCTTCTTCTTCTTCTTCTTCTTCATCTCTTCTATTCATTGTCCTACTTACTACTCTACTCTATTCTTCTTCTTCTTCTCGATTTCTTCTTCGTCTTCTCTTCTCTTCTATTCATTGTCCTACTCCACTCTACTCTACTCTACTCTACTCTACTCTACTCTACTCTACTCTACTCTACTCTACTCTACTCTACTCTACTCTTATTCCATTCCATTATTTGGCATATTCTATTCTATTCTATTCTACTCTTCTATTCTATTCCTATTCTATTCCATATTCTATTTTATTCTACTACTCTACTCCCCCTTCTTCTTCTTCCTCCTACTCCTCTTCTCCTTCTCCTTCCCTCCTCTCCTTCTCCTTCTCCTTCTCCTTCTCCTTCTTCTTCTTCTTCTTCTCTTCTATTTATTGTCCTACTCTACTACTCTACTACTCTACTCTATTCTTATTCTTATTCTCGATTTCTTCTTCGTCTTCTCTTCTCTTCTATTCATTGTCCTACTCTACTCTACTCTACTCTACTCTACTCTACTCTTATTCCATTCCATTAATTGGTCTAGTCCATTCTATTCCATTCTATTCCATTCCATTCCATTCTATTCCATTCCATTCTATTCTATTCCATTCCATTCTATTCTATACTATTTCCATGTGTGATGCCCGTTTGCCTACGTGACTGTGTTTTTGTCACCGCAGGAAATTGAAGTGCATGACGGACAGTGAAACCTTAGCACCCGATTGGCTTACTTCAAAAACCATTGATAGAATATTATCTAAAGTCCCGGAGCACAACGATGTGAAAATTCACGACAGCCAGCAACCAGGCCCTTCCACCTCTCAGACGGAAGCCTCGCAATCCCCCTCCACCAAATCAGCGCCTCTCTATTTGCCATACAACCAGTTCCCGTACGAAGGACGGGAAGAATTCTTCGAAGACGCCCATTCGGAGAGCTCCTCCAGCCTCATTTCATATAAATTAAGGTAACCCCTACACACACACACAAACACACACACACATTTTGACTTTCGAAGCTTATGGGTGTGGCCCGGTAGGATTGGGAAGTCACAGGGAAACTGATGAGGGATTTAGTAAAAGGTAATGATTCCCCTCGCCCATCTGTGCTAGTCGTTCCCGACTCTAGGGGGCGCTGCTCATCTCCGTTTCAAAGCCGGAGAGCCAGCGCTGTCCGAAAGACGTCTCCGTGGTCATGTGACCGGCATGACTCAAGGCCGAAGGCGCACGGAACGCTGTTCCCTTCCCACCAAAGGCGGCTCCTATTTTTCCACTTGCATTTTTACGTGCTGTCGAACTGCTAGGTTGGCAGAAGCTGGGACAAGTCACGGGAGCTCACTCCGTTATGCGGCGCTAGGGATTCGAACCTCCGAACTGCTGACCTTTCTGACCGACAAGATCAGCGTCCTAGCCACTGAGCCACCGCGTCCCCTTTGAGGGATTTAGTATTGCACACCAAAAGAGAAATTTATGTCGCGTTTGCATCAAGGACTGTTCAGATCAACCTTGGGATTAAGGTGGAGACGAGGAAGGAAATTGCAAGCAATGCCATTGATCAGAATAGAGCTGGAAGGGACCCGGAGGTCTTCTAGTCCAACCCCCTGCTCAAGCAGGAGACGCTGTGCCATTTCAGTCAAGTGGCTGCCCAATCTTCTTAAAAACCTCCAGGGATGGAGCACCCACAACTTCCGGAGGCAACTTCTGTCCCACTGGTTAATTGTCCTCACTGTTAGGAAGTTTCTCCTTAATTCCAAGTTGCTCTCTCCTTGATGAGTTTCCATCCATCGCTTCTTGTCCTGCCTTGAGGGCTTCGAAAATAAATTGAGCCCCTCTTCTTTGGGGCAGCCCCTCAAATCCTGGAATGCTGCTATCATGTCACCCTAGTCCTTCTTTTCTTTAGATTAGCCAAACTCCAATCCTGCAACCGTTCCTCGCATGTTTTAGTCTCCAGGCCTTTAATCATCTTAGCTGCTCTTCTCTGAACGTTTTCCAAAGTCTCAACATCTTTTTTGCAATGTGGTGACCAAAACTAGACACAGGATTCCAGGCGTGACCTTACTAAGGACTTATAAAGCGGTACTGATACTTCACGAGATTTTGGTTCAATGCCTCGGTTTATACAACCAAGGATCGTATTGGCTTTTTTGGCTGCTGCTACACACAGCTGGCTCGTGTTTAAGGGATCGTCCACCAGGTCTCCAAATCTCTCGCTCCTTCTGTCTACAATTTCCCAAGCTTTTCTCCTTATTTTTATTCTTCTGTGTTACCTCAGACTGTTATTAAGCAGGATGCAAAGGGCCACTTATCCACCCTGGAATTATTTTGATATCATGATCAGAGGTGGTATTCTACCGAATCGGACCAGTTCACTCTAACTGGTAGTGGAAATCGCGGGTGGGCTGTGGCCCCTCCCCTGGCTCCTATTTAGGGATTTTTTTTGAGCAAAGCACATGTGGGGACAAGCCAGACATTTGCGAATGGGTATGGAAGGTATGGGACATGGTGGCTCAGGGGCTAAGACGCTGAGCTTGTTGATCAGAAAGGTCCGCAATTTGGCGGTTCGAATCCCTAGTGCTGCGTAATGGAGTGAGCTCCTGTGGCTTGCCCCAGCTTCTAACCAAACTAGCAGTTCGAAAGCATGTAAAAAAATGCAAGTAGAAAAATAGGAAGTGGGGGAATTGGTGGGAAGGGAACAGCGCTCCATGCACCTTTGGCGTTTAGTCATGCTGGCCACTTGGCCACTGAGATGTCTTTGGACAGCGGTGTCTCTTCGGCTTTGAAATGTCTCACCTACCAAAATCCTCATTCTCTTTTAACGACCCCATAATCCCTTCCGGGGTGTATTCCGGGCGACTGAATGGAGCTAGTAGAGATTTTTTTTTTTTACTGGCCAGATGCCTTTCCTGTCGCCAATGCGGAGTTTTGTTCAGCAGATAAATTCTCAAGTGTGCCCAGAGAGAGAAATATCTGCCTCTAACTAGGATTGAACTCACAGCCGAGGTGGCGCAGTGGTTAAAAGCAGCACTGCAGGCTACTTCAGCTGACTGCAGTTCTGCAGTTCGGCTGTTCAAATCTCACCGGCTCAGGGTTGACTCTGCCTTCCATCCTTCCGAGGTGGGTAAAATGAGGACCCGGATTGTTGTTGGGGGCGATATGCTGACTCTGTAAACCGCTTAGAGAGAGCTGAAAGCCCTATGAAGCGGTATATAAGTCTAACTGCTGTTGCTGTTGCTATAGTCCGGGCAACTGAATGGAGCTAGTAGAGAATTATTATTTTTTTACTGGCCGGATGCCCTACCCTGTCGCCAATGTGGAGTTTTGTTCAGCAGATAAATTCTCAAGTGTGCCCAGAGAGAGAAATATCTGCCTCTACCTAGGGTTGAACTCACAGCCTCCTTTGTTGTGAGGCTGTACGAGCTCCAACGACGGCCGCGTGGCGACGGAGGGATTCTAACGCTGAGGTGTTTCCGTTTCAGAGCAGAAGAGCGACCGGTGAAGAAGAGGAAAGTGCAGAGCTGCAGTTTCCAGAAGAAGAAGTTGAGCTGATGGAGGCCATGCTGGAAGAGCAGAAGAAGCTGAGCCGAGCGATGGAGGAAACGTGTCGGGAAGTCCGAAGGACTTTGGACCAGCAAAACATTATCCAAGTCCAGAGCCTGCAGCTGCAGGAAAGAATGATGAATTTTACTGGAGAAAATGATCACCAAAGCCAACGTTTAATTCAGTCTGGGGGAAAAAAGGAAGGAAGGAAGGAAAAAAAAGGAAGAAAACTTAACCTGTTTTGATAGAAATGGCTTATTTCATATGCCTAGGATAGTTTCTTCCTTCCAGGTAAATCGAAGCGGGAAAGAAACAGCTTGACCTCCTTGCGGGATAATTCTTCAGCAAAGAAAATTTGGGCTTGATAATAGGAGTTAATTTGGGGGGGAACGTAGTGGGTGAAGCCACATAGGTGAACCCAGTGTTGTGGCCCGCCAGCAAGCCAGCGAGTTGGCAGCAGACTCGGACAGTGAGGAGGGTTGGGTAGGAACCTGGGCCAGTCCTGGAATCTGGGGGAGGCTCGGAGGAGGGCTCTGTGTGGGAGGCAGAGAGGGGGCCAGGGCCCTATGCCAGTTCTCAGCTGCCTTCAGAGTCAGACATCAGTGAGGCAGAAGAACAGCTGGAGTCTGTTCCCAGTGTGCGCATGCGCAGAGTTGCCAGACAAAGGGAACATCTAAAGAACAGGGGTCAACTTGGGAGTCAGGCCACAGGTGGACGGTGATGGCCCCTCCCATAAGACATAAAAGAGGAGTGAAAGGGAGGGGGCTTTTGCAGGAAACAATTCATTCGGTCATTCATTTCAGGAGTGTGAAGATCTGTCCGTGAATCCCAGAGACTCTGTGCTCAGTCTTTCCTTGCACAGCATCTCATTTGGGAAAATATTGGCATTGGCAGCTTTCCAAGCTAGATAAGGTCTGTGGTCATAAATCCACCTTTGAAAGACTGTTTGCCAGGCCTTGGCTGAAGGTGAAGGAGAGGAATTCACATTTGTTTAATAAAAGGGGTTTTGTCGGGACCGGGGAATCTGCCTCGTGCTTTTTGGGGAAGCCTCAGTCAGAACAGCCATTTTTCTGATTTGCTAACAGGAGAGAGAGAAAGAGAGAGAAAGAGAGAGAGAGAGAAGAGAGAGAGAGAGAGAGAGAGAGAGAGAGAGAGAGAGAGAGAGAGAGAGAGGTGGGTCTGGTCTTAGGATTTCGAAGGATGGAGGGTTTTCTTTAAAGCTTGCTTCTCCCCTACGTTAGTTGAGATACAAGTAGCCTGCAAGAAACTACCAGAATGGAGCCCGCAATGTATGTGGCTAAGTGAAACATTTCTTGTGTATGTTTGCCCCATTTTATGACTTTTCTCGCCACTGTTGATAAGTGAATGGTTGCATTTGTTAAGTCCGTCACACGGTTGTTAAGTGAATCTTGGCTTCCCCATGGGCTTGGCTTGTGAGAAGGTTGGTATAGGGACCCCCCTACTCCGGGGTCATTGCCATCGTCATAAATATGAACCCATTAAGTGTCTGAATTTTGATCGTGTGACATGAACACGGTAAGCGTGAAAAAAAAACGCTTCTTCTGGTGCCTTCTGGTGTACCTTTGAACGGTCACTAAATGAACTGTCGTACGTCGAGGACTACCTGTGTAGGATGGGGTGGCCTTTACCGACAGTAGTTAAGATCAGAGTGTAGTGGGAAACTGAATGGGGTTATAAATATGCGCCACGGTGGTGCGGTGGTGAGAGTGCAGTACTGCAGGCTACTTCTGCTGACTGCCTGCAATTTGGCAGTTGGAATCTCACCAGGCTCAAGGTTGACTCAGCCTTCCGTCCTTCCGAGGTGCGTAAAATGAGGACACAGATTGTTGAGGGCAAAAGGCTGACTCTGTAAACCACTTAGAGAGGGCCGGTCAGCTGTTTTCTAGGCCTGCCTTTTGGCAGGCGAGAGGAATGGTGCGGCGGCCTGGGAAGTGGAGCATTTATAGCCTCACAATCAGGAGGCTGTGAGTTCAATCCTAGATGGAGGCAGATATTTCTCTCTCTGGGCACAATGAGGATATACCTGCTGAACAAAACTCCACATTGGCAACAGGGAAAGGCATCCGGCCAGTAAAAAATAATGCTCTGCAAGCTCCATTCAGTTGCCCAGACTCCACCCCGGAAGGGATTATGGGGTCATTAAAAGAGGAGGAGGAGGATGATTTTGGTAGGCGAGATCTTTCGCCTCGTATTGTCGAATTCAAATTTTGTGGAACGGAGGTGGGTGGGGCTCCAGGATGTTCAGCCAGGGGCACCGTGAACGGGATGAGGTAGAGAAAACAAACGCCAATTGCCCAGAGTCTGCTTAACCCATTCAGCCTTCTCTTTCTCTTTCCGATTGACAGTGCACGAAACTTTGAATCCTACCCTGATCTCCAAGGATCTCCTTTCATGAAAACCCACCTTTTGGACACCTTTCCTGCTCGAGAACGGCGCCAATCTTCGCGGCGCTGAAGGAAAAAAAAAAACTATGATCCATGGACCGAAAGATGGACTCGTTGCTCCTAGTCGAGCCTTCGGTCCACGGAGAAGGAAGAGGAGCAAGTCAACATCTGGACGAGGCTCCGAGGAGGCTGCGCCGAGCAGGAGGCGGGAAAGCAGGAGCTGGGAAGACAGACATGGGGACGGTCTCACCCCACCCCACCCCACTCCAAAAAGATCAGGGAACAAATGCTGAGCAGGCTAGCTGGATTCCTCCCTCCCAGTAAGCCAGATCTTCCTCCTCATCCCTTCTCTCTCTCATCTGAGGCTCCAGGATCTCACAAGGATAATTCAACACACCGAAGGATCTTCTACGTTGGGGAAAAATATATAGGGAAATCCCAGAACTCTTCGACTTGCAAATACTGTAGTATTTGTGGGGGAATACACGAGGATTGTATGCCACAAATGTATTGGATCATGTTCCGTTCTACAAAGCATAGTTCTTTCCCAAAAGCGTACGTGCTCGAATAGGGTTAGTTTTGAAAGACATTTAAGAGCGACAGAAAAAATGTTATTTATATTTTAAATATAACGCGAAGGCCTAGCCATCCTGTTCCAAAATTATACATTTTTATTTCTACTTCCTTATTCCAGTTTTGGGGAGGGGGGGGGGAAATAATATTCTGGGTCACATCAGAATCAGCGGCGACCACGAGTGAAACGGATATTAAATCTTCATCTTTTACACCGATTCCTAAAAAAAAAATATAATCCTAGCGTTTGATTTTATAGTCGAATTCGGGCAAAGGAAAAGGTCTGGATTGAATTTGGAATTCGGGCACCAAATTGAATTGCGGGAATATCAGAAGAAACTCGATTGTTGGGGATGGATATGGTGACACACCTTACTACTCAGGGCTGGGAGAGTTCGCGTTGAAAGCCAAATTCATGATGGGAGAAGAAAAGGAGGAGGAGGAGAGGAGGAGGAGGAGGAGGAGGAGGAGGAGGAGGAGGAGGAGGAGGAGGAGGAGGAGGAGGAGGAGGAGAAGAAGAAGAAGAGATAGTCTCTATATGCAGGGCATAGTTCAGAAGTGGTATTCAGCCGGTTCGGATGTCATACACATGCACAGATGGCACACGTAAGCAAATTGCCATGTTTTGTGATGCTGCACGCATGCATGGATGGCTCACCCAAGTGAATTGCCATGTTTTGTGGTGCCACAAATGGTGCACGGGCACCTTCCCGGTGCTGGGGAGAAATGGTAGTAAGAGCAAGTCTCACCTTTGGCATAGTTAACCCAACATAGTGAAGAGAAACTAAGTAGAAACCCTTCTGGTAAGAGAATGGAGGTCTTGGAGATGGATGGATGGGAGGAAGGGAGGGAGGGAGGGAGGAAAAAAAAGAGAGAGAAGGCCAGCTTTAAGGAGCAGGGATAACCTAGCCCAAAGGGCCACCAAGGTGAAGGGAGATGTGGGTCTGTGGGCATAAGACTCTTCCAGGTGAGGCAGGCTAAAGCTATTTCTGGATACCGGAAGGTAGATGATCCCACTGAGGTGAAATGTTTGGAAAAGTCCTTTTTTGTGTGTCTTTTGGTCCTCATCCTGTGGACTGAAAATGTGTTCCCCCATAATGAATGAGTGAATGAATGAATGAATGAATGAATGAATGAATGAATGAATGAGTATGTATGTATGTATTCGAACCTGGGCTGTTATTACATGTTAGGCAGTTGTATTAGCCTCTAAGCCACAAGCTCTCCTCCCTTATCAGCTGAGCCGAGGAAATGATTAAGTATGATCCCTCCCATATTTGGACGCACTGGGGTGCTTTGACATAACACTATATAATCCCAGTAAGGGGAATGGCTAGCTGATGAGAGCTAAATAGCTTGAAATAGATCTATACTAGTCTCCCTTTATTTATTAGCACAAATACAATACAAATGTAACAAAGGCAACAGTAAAAATATTGGGTTTCTGTCTGGATGGTCTCTTGTGATGAGCCGATGGACAGAGAAAGGAAGCAGTAAAACTTTCTCCCATATTTGGGCATACCGGGGGTTGTGACACTAAATACATATATATGTATGTATGTATGTATGTATGTATGTATGTATGTATGTATGTATGTATGTATGTATATATTTACACACACACACACACACACACACACACATATACACACACAAACACATATATGTAGGTCTTTGGTTATTCGGGTTTTCTCCTGCGTAAAATTGGGAAATCCAATTTTACGCGGGAGAAACCCAAATAACCAAAGACCTACATACTAACACCCGCGAAAACCTCAGAAAACGCACACACACAAACACACACACACACATATATATATATATATACACACACACATATATATATATATATACACACAAACACACACACACATACACACACACACACACACACACACTGTACGTGTGTGTGTGTGCGCGCATGCGTGCGCAACGGTTGTGTGAAAAATGGTCATAAGCCAGGTTTCTCAGCGTTCTTGTAATTGGTCACTAAACGAAACTGTTGTAAACCTAGAAGTTCCTACATTAAGTAACTATGGATGGGCTCTTGACTTCAGAAGACGGAGCAGGCAGCGAGGGAGACAGGAGGGCGTGAGGGCAACAGGAGTTGGGGTGGAAAGGGAAAACAGGCATTTCTCCAGATCTCTTCTGCCACTCATGCAATAGGTTCAGGTTGGAAAGGATGAGGACGTGGGATATTTGGATGCGGCCTTTCCCTGCGTGCTTCCATTTTCTCCAGATACCGCCTCGTTCTGGAGAAATCCAAGGGCGATTGCAAAGAGCTTGACTGTCGCTTGATGGCGCAACGTCGAATGATCATCATGTAGGTATTCTGAGCCATGTTGTAACCTTTTGTGTGAAAGTAGAAGAGAGACAGAGAGAGAGAAAGAGAAAGAGAGGAAGAAAGAGAAACAGAAAGAAAGAAAAAGAAAAAGAAAAAGAGGCAGAAAGAAAGAGAGAAAGAGAAAGAGAGAAAGAGAAAGAAAGAAAGAAAAAGAGGCAGAGAGAAAGAGAAAGAAAGAGAAAGAAAAAGAAAGACAGAAAAAGAGAGAAAGAAAAAGAAAGACAGAAAAAGAGAGAGAAAGAGAAAGAAAGAAAAAGCGAGAAAGAAAAAAAGAAAAGAGGCAGAGAAAGAGCGAGAGAAAGAGAAAGAAAGAAAAAGAGCAGCAAGAGAAAGAGAGAAAAAGAGGGAAAGAAAGAGAGAAAGAAAGAGAAAGAGACAGCAGCGAGAGAGAAAGAGAGAACAGAAAAAGAGATAGAAAGTGCCAGAGAAAGAGAGAAGAGAAAGAGAGAAAATAAAAAGAAAAAAAAAGAAAAAAGAAAGAGACAGACAAACAGAAAGAGAAAGAAAAAGAAAGAAAGAGAAAGAGAAAAATAGAAAGAGACACGACCCACCTATTATTTCCTCTGGAAATAACAAAATAATTTTACTCTCTTACATACAATTATAGGTATATATTCATATAGTTATTCTTCTTCTTTACATTTGTCATTCTTATACATTTGTTCTTCCATTTAAAAGATTATAATATACAGTTTGAGTTGCTTTATTTACCATCCCATCCGCCTGTTTTAACACCACCTTATTTTCCCTTTCTTTTCTCCTTCCCTCCCTTCTCTACTTCCTTCCTTCCTCCTCTCCTTCCTCTCCCTTCTTCCCTTACCTCTCCCCTACTCCTACTCTTCCTCTTTCTCTTTGTCCCTTCCATCTTCCTCTCCTCACCACTGTCTTCCTTCCCTCCTCTTCCTCTCCTCCTCCCTCCCTTTCTTTTATTGTTACAGGTGTCCCTTTCAAATATCAATTCATGTTTCCTTGGGATGATATTTCCACAACCCAAATATAGTTTAGTATCATGTCCTATTCCCTCCCCTTGGCTAATCTATCACTGGAGGTTTTTAAGAAGAAATTGGACAACCGTTTGTCTGAAATGGTACAGGATCTCCTGCTCGAGCCAGGGGTGGGACTAGAAGACCTCCAAGGTCCCTTCCAACTCTGTTATTCTGTGTTTTATGAATTGGGTATGTCTAGTTTAATGAAAAGAAGGACCAGGGAGACATGATAGCAGTCTTTCAATATCTCAGGGGTTGCCCCAAAGAAGAGGGAGTCAAGCTATTCTCCAAGGCACCTGAGGGTAGAACAAGAAGCAATGGGTGGAAACTAATCAAGGAGAGAAGCAACTTAGAATTAAGGAGAAATTTCCTGACAGTTAGAACAATTAATCAGTGGAACAGAAGTTGCCTCCAGAAGTTGTGAATGCTCCAACACTGGAAGTCTTTAAGAAGAGGTTAGATAACCATTTGATTGAAGTTGTGTTGGGTTTCCTGTCTAGCAGGGGGTGGGACTAGAAGACCTCCAAGGTCCCTTCCAACTCTGCTATTCTATTCTATTCTATTCTATTCTATTCTATTCTATTCTATTTCCATATTTCCATTTCCAATTCTGTTATTCTGACCCACACAGGAGGACACACACAGGAGGACACACACACTCCTCTCCTACGCTGTTAAACGGAAAATCAGGCAGAAATCCCAAAGGAAGGATGGCAAGTCCCATCCCAGAAAGGATAAATCGGAGTCCCTTGAAGGACATCTTGTATTTTGGAGTCTGCTTTCTCCCCCTAGTTCTGCGCCACAATTAAAAAGGAAACGTTCGTTACAAAGAGCATTCGGAATTGTCCAGAGCGACGAGGGAGGGTGTCCCGTGGGCCCCACGCGAAGGGGACCGGACCCTCTACGAAGCCACCCTTATCCTTTGGGTGGGCGATGTATCTCCTGGTTGATCCAACTGATGTAGTTTGTCACCTTGGTGTAAACTCCCGGCTTCATGGCTTTCCCACAGCGTCACCCCAGCTGACGATCCCGTACAAGTAGAAGATGCCGTCCCTCTCGCAGGCCAAGGGACCCCCAGAATCTCCCTGGGGGACGCAGAAGAGGAGATGAAGGTAAACGAAAGAGCTACGCAACGTCACAAATCTCAAGCAACCTTTTTTTTCCAGTTTGTTTCTAAATTTGTCTTTTACATAGCAATAGCAGCTAGACTTATATACCGCTTCATAGGGCTTTCAGCCCTCTCTAAGAGGTTTACAGAGTCAGCATATCGCCCCCAACAACAATCCGGGTCCTCATTTCACCCACCTCGGAAGGACGGAAGGCTGAGTCAACCTTTGAGCCGGTGAGATTTGAACAGCCGAACTGCAGAACTAGCAGTCAGCTGAAGTAGCCTGCAGTGCTGCATTTAACCACTGCGCCACCTCGGCTCTTTTCTACATCCATAAGGGCTTTGCGAACAGTGTATTGGCTGGGCCCGTGAGGGTAGCACGCGACGCCATGTCACCCGGCACACGCAGCCTTGCCCATTTGTCTTCTGGGTTTCTGGCGCACACGCACGCACGACGATCAGCTAGTCTTCGTGCGCACGGCGGTGTTGAAAACTGGCCTGCGCATGAGCGCCAGCCAGCTGATTGTCGGAGGTGCGTGCGTGCTAGAACCCGGAAAGTTCGGCTTTTGCAGAGAGCAGCTATCACAAGCGTGCGCGTCGTTTTCACACAACCTTGGCGCCGAAAAGATTCTGTTCTGACCGTGGCTTCCCAAGAACATGACCCAGACTCCTTGTCCCGACAAAACCCCCTTTTATTCATTGACTGTGAATTCTGCTCATTCCCATCCAGCAAAGTCTTTCAAGGGAGGATTTACGGTCACAGACCTTATCTGGCTTGGAGAGCTGCCAGGCCAAGATCTGCAGAACTTGGCCAGGAATCTCAGAGAGTCATGAACCAATTAAGGGAACTAATTGTCTCCTGCAAACTCCACTCCCCTTTCGCTCCCCTTTTATTTCATCTGGGAGGGGCCATTCATCGTCCCCCTGTGGCCTTCCTCCCAAGTCGACCCCTGTTCTTTAGCTGTTCCCTTCGTCTGGCAACTCTGCGCATGCGCACACTGGGAACAGGCTCCAGCTGTTCTTCTGCTTCACTGATGTCTGACTCCGAAGGCAACTGATAACTGGCATACGGCTCTGGCCCCCTCTCTGCCTCCCACACAGAGCCCTCAACAGAGCCTCCCCCAGACTCCAGGACAGGCCCAGGTTCCTCCCCAGCCTGATAATGATGATGGTGATTATGTGTGTGTGTGTGTGTGTGTGTGTACCATGGCCTCATGATCATGTGCTGTCACATCCACACACACGGCTAATTCCTGCAGAAACTCTACAGGATTACCTGGCAAGCATCTGACCTGCCGTCAAGGTAACCAGCGCAGAACATATTTCCGCTGATTTCTGCTCCGTAGACGTCTGCGTTCTGACACTTGTAGTCTGGGATAATCGGAATTAATGCCTCTTGCACCACGTTGGAGTATCTGGATGAATCTGCTCAGGTAAATGTCAAGAATAAGTTTTAAGGAGCAGCAGGTGGGCCTGAAAGGGGCTTCGGCTCTGGGGCGAAAGCGGAACAAGGACACCCACAAACGCAATGGGACGACCCAACGTGACCCACTTGTCATTGTCAACTTGCCCATGGGACAAGCCACTACAGGACAATTTAATAATCCAATTGTTTAAAATAAATACTTTAATTTTTTGTCATTCCCATTTCATTTAGTCCCTCCTTTTCAGTAGTGGGATTCAATTTTTTTTTTACTACCGGTTCTGTGGGCATGGCTTGGTGGGCATGGCAGGGGAAGGATACTGCAAAATCCCCATTCCCTCCCCACTCCAGGGGAAGGATACTGCAAAATCTCCATTCCCTCCCCACTCCAGTGGAAGGATACTGCAAAATCCCCATTCCCTCCTCACTCCAGGGAAGTATACTGCAAAATCTCTATTCCCTCCCCACTCCAGGGGAAGGATACTGCAAAAATCTCCATTCCCTCCCGATCAGCTGGGACTAGGGAAGCAGAGAATAGATGGGGGCAGGGCCAGCCAGAGGTGGTATTTACTGGTTCTCCGAAGTACTCAAAATATCCGCTACCGGTTCTCCGGAGCTGGTCAGAACCTGCTGAATAATACCTTTGATTCTTGGCCATCCTTTCTTTAATGATTTTATTCCACCATTGCTTTGAGATTAGTGTAACTTTTTCCCACAGTGAGTGCTCCCACAACAAGTTGACCCTGGTGAGTTGCCCACAATGAGTTGGGCACAGCGAGTTGGCCATGGTGACTGTCCTAGACCCCCCCCCCACAGGAGGCCCCTGTGTCCTCTCCACTCCCATCTTTAAGCTGTGTTCATGAAATGAGGCACCCCCTATTCTCCTTTTCTGCACCCCCATTCGGCAACACACTGTACTCTCATTAGATACACCATCTCTGACCCAAAGACCACAGAAAGGGAATGTTGTGGACAATTATGCACACACACACCCAACCATGTGAATTCAAGGACCCAAGTTTAAGTGTCCGGTTGGGGCACAGAAGCAATAGTAATAGTACTTGGAGTTATATACCGCTTCATAGGGCTTTTACAGCCCTCTCTAAGCGGTTTACAGAGTCGGCCTATTGCCCCCAACAATCCGGGTCCTCATTTGACCCACCTCGGAAGGACAGAAGGCTGAGTCAACCTTGAGCCAGTCAGGATCAAACTTCCTGGCTGTGGACAGAGTTTGCCTGCAATGCCGCATTCTAACCACTGCGCCACCACAGCTGTATTGAAAACATCAGCTTATATAAAAACTGAGTGCGATCTGCAGGCATCGTGAAGATCAAAGATGTTATTCAGCCGGTTCGCACCGGTTCGCACGAACTGGTAGTGGAAATTTGGCCGGGGTCACTGAACTGATAGTGACCACTGGCTGGCCATGCCCCTGAACCGGTTGCCCGTTCACCGCTCACTTAGATTAGGCCAGGTCTGGGTAGAAAATAAGTAGATAGGTAGAGGGTGTCATGTGACTGAGTGGGCATGGGCGTGAGTGACATCAAGTTGGCCACGGCCACTCAGCCACATGACCCTCCACCTAGCCACGCCCGCAGAACTGGTGGTAAAAAAAATGGAATCCCACCACTGAAGAAGATCGTCCTAGTGTCGGTTGGAACTCCTGGCAATAGGGGTGATCAGCTTCCCCAGCGGTCATCTCTTACTTTCATGCAAGTATCCCCATCCGACAACGTAGCATTTGTGATGGTCTGGAAAGGACATGGAAGCTTCTGGCAGGCAAATGTGTTGGACGAATCGGGATCTGACGGCACAGCGTTGCTTGACTTTCTTGAGTTTAATTAAAACTGCAAGAGAGGGGAAGAACAGGTTGATTGTGTAAGAGAGTGAATTATCATTCGATTGCCTTTGCCCATTTGTCCGAAATGATACAGGGTTTCCTGCTTGAGTAGAGGGTTGGACTAGAAGATCTCCAAGGTCCCTTCCAACTCTCTGTTCTGTTCTGCTCTATTCTATTCTATTCTTCCATTCCATTCTCTATTTTATTCTTCTCTTCTCCTCTCCTCTTCTCCTCTCCTCTATTCTATTCCTAGTCTACTCTACTCCTACTCCACTCTGCTCCATTCCACTCCATTTTGTTCCACTCCACTCTACTCCTATTCTACTCTACTCCTATTCTACTCCTACTCTACTCCATTTCACTCCACTCCACTCTACTCCTATTCTACTCTACTCTTACTCCTATCTACTCTATTCCTACTCCACTCTACTCTACTCCATTCCTCTCCAATTTGTTCCACTCTACTCCTATTCTACTCCTATTCTACTCCTACTCTACTCTACTCCATTTCACTCCACTCCTATTCTACTCTACTCTTACTCCTATCTACTCTATTCCTACTCCACTCTACTCTACTCCATTCCACTCCATTTTGTTCCACTCCACTCTACTCCTATTCTACTCTAGTCCTATTCTACTCTACTCCTATTCTACTCTACACCTACTCTACTCTACTCCATTTCACTCCACTCCACTCTACTCCTATTCTACTCTACTCTTACTCCTATCTACTCTATTCCTACTCCTACTCTACTCTACTCCATTCCACTCCATTTTGTTCCACTCCACTCTACTCCTATTCTACTCTACACCTACTCTACTCTACTCCATTTCACTCCACTCCACTCCACTCCACTCTACTCCTATTCTACTCTACTCTTACTCCTATCTACTCTGTTCCACTCCGTTCTATTCTACTCTATTCTTGATCCAATAAACGGAATTTGGTCTTTGCATCTAGATCCCCAACTCCAGTCCATGGCCCAGTGCCAGTTCGCAGCCTGTTTGGAATAGGACCACAGAAGTGGTGCCCAGGAGCGTGTACACTCGCGCAAAGATGTGTTTGTGAAAGCAGCGCATGTGCAAAACCATCCCCGAAAAGGTTGGGGGCCGCTGCTTTACGCGGCAGGAGAGGCAAGAGAAAGAGCTCACCGATATCGTTTTCGGTTGGGTTGAAAACCGAGTAGTCAGGATGGAGGATGTACTTCTCGATCTTAAACTCTTGGGTGACGTCTGTTGTTCGGTTAAAAAAATGTTGCCCCAAAACCACGTGGATGGTTGAAGTCAGCGGGCTGAAGGAAACGAGACGGCCACAGGGTCGGGTCAAAACATGGAAATGGCCACCACGACCATGCAGCCCAGGTTAAAAGGGGTTGGGGTGAAGGTTTGGGGGGGGGGGTGCCACCTGGCATTCTTCTGTTGCCCTCCTGCATATAACTCTGCACTCAATGGGGGCAACTGGAGGAGGTCCCTGTGAGTAGGAGCAGAGAGAGGAGAAGGAGGAAGAGGAGGAAGAGGGAAAGGAGGAGGAGGAGAAGGAAGGAAGAAAGGAGGAGGAAGAAGAAATGGAAGAGGAGGACAAGGAAGGGGAGAAAGAAAGAGGAGGAAGAGAAGGAAGAAGAAGAAGAAGAAGAAGAAGAAGAAGAAGAAGAAGAGGAAAAGGAGAAGGAAGATGGAAAGGAGGAGGAGAGGGAAAAGGAAGAGGAGGAGAAGGAAGGGGGAAAGGAGGAGGAAGAGGAAGAAGAGGAAGAGGAGGAGAAGGAAGGGGAGAAAGAAAGAGTAGGAAGAGAAGGAAGAAGAAGAAGAGGAGGAGGAGGAGGAGGAAGAGGAGGAGGAGGAGGAGGAGGAGAGGGAAAAGGAAGAGGAGGAGAAGGAAGGGGGAAAGGAGGAGGAAGAGGAAGAAGAAAAGGAAGAGGAGGACAAGGAAGGGGGGAAAGAAAGAGGAGGAAGAGAAGGAAGAAGAAGAAGAAGAAGAAGAAGAAGAAGAAGAAGAAAAAGGAAAAGGAAAAGGAAAAGGAAAAGGAAAGGAGGAGGAAGATGGAAAGGAGGAGGAGAGGGAAACGGAAGAGGAGTAGAAGGAAGGGGGAAGGAGGAGGAAGAAGAAAAGGAAGAGGAGGACAAGGAAGGGGAAAGAAGGAGGAGGAAGAGGAAGAAGAGGGCGAGGAAGAGGAGGAAGCTAAAAAGAAGGAGGAGGAAGGGGGAAAGAAGGAAGAGGGAAAGGAGTAGGAGGAGGAAGGGGCAAATAAGGAGGAGGAAGATGGAAAGGAGGAGGAAGAAGAGGGAGAGGAGGAAGATGGAAAGGAGGAGGAAGAAGGGGGAAAGAAGGAGGAGGAAGAAGAAGAGGGAGAGGAGGGGGAGGAAGATGGAAAGGAGAAGGAGGAGGAAAGAAGGAGGAGGACCAACCAATCGGGCAGCGTTACCTGTTAGCGAAACAGTGGGCCGATGTGACCAGCCAGCAGGAGCGAATGAGGCTTCCGGCACAGAAATTCCCACCCACGTTGATGCTAGCCAGCCAGGGGTAGGATCCTGGCAAGGCAGAAGACCCCCCCACAATCCTGGGTCTTACAAACTGCTGCTTCTTGTGCCTCCTCCCACAGGACCTCTTCACCGCGGCAAACTCAGCCTCGACGTCTGGGAGGAAGTTTGGTGGTCCCGGTGGTGGCTGCCTGCGCCCACTTTCTGAAAGAAAGGAGGGGATGGGGGAATCTCTTTATTCCCTTCCTGGATTCTCCTTCTGCTTGTTTTTCAAAATGTTATGGTGCGGGGGGGGGGGGGGGGGAAGGTTGGGCAGGCATGATGGCTCAGTGGTTAAAATTGCCGAGCTTATCAGCTGACTGCCCAGGTTTGAGACCCGATCGCCACGCAACAGGGTGAGCTCCCGTCCTTGTCTCAGCGCCAGCCCACTAGCAATAGCAATAGCAGTTAGACTTATATACCGCTTCATAGGGCTTTCAGCCCTCTCTAAGCGGTTTACAGAGTCAGCATATCGCCCCCAACAACAATCCGGGTCCTCATTTTACCCACCTCGGATGGATGGAAGGCTGAGTCAACCTTGAGCCGGTGAGATTTGAACCGCCGAACTGCAGCTAGCAGTCAGCTGAAGTGGCCTGCAGTACTGCACTCTAACCACTGCACCACCTCGGCTCTTCTAGCAGTTCGAAAGCATGCAAATGTGAATAGATCAATAGGTACCACTTTGGTGAGAAGATAAGAGCGTTCCCTGCCCCTTTGACGTGTACCCATGCTGGCCACATGACCACAGAAAGGTCTTCGGACAGTGCGGGGTCCTTTGGCCTAGAAATGGAGATGAGCACGGGGCCCTAAAGTCGGACACAACTGGACAGTGGACTTTTTAACGTTATTCTAGAAGGGAGGGACTTGTCCTTGCTAAGCCTTCTGTAATACGGCCAGTCCTCAACTTATAACAGTTCATTTAGTGACCGTTCAAAAGACGCGACTTACGACCGTTTCTCACAGTTACAACCTTTGCAGCATCCTGAGGATCACGCGATCAGAATTGAGATGCTTGGCAACTGGTTCATATTTACGACCGTTGCTGTGTCTCCGGGGGTCATGCGATCCCCTTTTGCGATCTTATGACCAGCAAAGTCTGTGCGGAAGCCAGATTTGCTGAACGACCACGATCGCAACGGTGGCAAGAAAAGTTGTAAAACGGGGCCAAACCCACTTCACGACAGAAATTTTGGGATGAGTTATGGTCATAAGTCGTAAGGACTACCTGTAATGAGGAGAGACTGACCAGAGGGATGGAAATTGCCACAAAGATTGATATTGACGTGACACTGATTGATAACCAGAGGTGGTATTCCGCAGGTTCTGAGCAGTTCTGGAGAACTGGTAGCAGAAATTTTAAGTAGTTCGGAGAATCAGTAAGTACCAGCTCTGGCTGGCCACGCCCCATCTATTCTCTGTCTTCCTAGTCCCAGCTGATTGGGAGGGAATGAGGATTTTGCAGTAATCTTCCCCTGCCATGCCCACCAAGCCACGCCCACCAAGCCACGCCCACCAAGCCACGCCCACCAAGCCACGCCCACCAAGCCACACCCACAGAACTGGCAGTAAATTCTTTTGAATCTCACCACTGTTGATAACTGCTATTTTTATTTTATTTTATAAAAGTCTACATTTACTTAAGAACGCGTCTGCCCATCCTTGGGCTAATTTCACGGTACAACTCAAGTTGAATCCTTGGCAAGTTACTTACGGCATGATGACACATTGCAGTATCCCCAAGACAGCCTGCCGTCCTTAATGAAATAGCACCACGGCTGCTCGTCCCCATCTGGACTTCTAAGGCATTGGAAAAAGCGAAGGAATTCACTCTTTGAGCAACCTATTGCCTTCCAGGCTCTCTTTCTTCTGGTTTTGCTAGGAGCACAGCCTTCAAATGTGGATTTGATTTAGGATTTGATAACGTTAGAGGGAAGGGCGGGTGTCAACGTGGAAGTTGGCCATTTTCTAGCTTCAGCATTGCCACATTAGAGCTGAGGGTTAGGAAGGGGAGAGTAGAGATAGAGGGGGGAAGTTTGTAGCCAAAGCAAAATACTTTCTCTTGGGAACCAAGGTCATTCCCACAGGTGGTCGGAGAGAGGAGGAGTGACATTATCCGGCAACCAGACGGCACAATGATTGAACCTTGCGACTGACTGTTTGATGAAGGGGGGAAATGTAGAAATACGGCATTAAATGCATCTGTCTGGTTGACACTCTGAACTGGGTCTTATTTTTGAGGTAGGGCTTACATTATGAGCATCCTGAAAAATCATGCTAGGGCAGTGTTTCTCAACCTTGGCAACTTGAAGATGTCCGGATTTCTACTCCCAGAATTGAATTCTGGGAGTTATGGGAGTTGAAGTCCGGACATCTTCAAGTTGCCAAGGTTGAGAAACACTGTGCTGAGTCTTATTTTGGGGACACAGGGTACTCTAAACTGTCCTTACAAAGGAGTTACTCCTCTGGCATCTTACCGGCAGTAGGAATGTGAGCCCAATCCCAACTGCACCGTGCTTGTTTGAGAGTCCTCGTAGGAGAAGAGGTGGGAGGTCCACGGGAGACAATCATCTCCAGAAATGGTCTTCTTGGCCAGGCCCAGGTAATCGGTCGCATTACCCCGATAGCAGTTTTGACTTGGAGCTGATGAAGAAAGGAAAAACGGGCCGTTTTTGGGGAGGTTTGCAGAGCGCAAAAACCTTTCTTTTTTCATTTGCCTCTTCAAAACTTTGGTGCATCTTATACTCCGGTGCGTCTTATACTCCGAAAAACATGGTAATTCCTTTTTTGGGTACCATTTCCCCTTTTTTTCCTCTCTGCTCTTTCTGTGCCTCTGTAAATCTCGATAAAATTGTCTAACTGGGAAATTAAACCCTCTCGCAAAGAGGGTGGCTGCAGACCAGAGGTGGGTTGCTCCCGGTTCAGCCCGGTTCGGCCCGGTTCGAACGAACCGGTAGTGGGAATTCAGGCCTGGGTCACAGAACCGGCAGCGACCCAGGCCTGCCACGCCCCCAAACCAGTTTCTTCGCTGCTGCTGGGCCGGCGCCATTTTGGTTTTTAGTGTCTGCGCGTGCGCAGTTGGCTGTAAATTGTCGTGCGCGTGCGTGGAGGACAATTTACACTGAAGAGTGCACATGTGTGCAGCGCGCGTTGCAAACCAGTATTAAAACCGGTAGCAACCCAACCCTTTAAAAAAAAGAAGGTAAAATCACCCCAATGGGACACAACTTTACACTTCCGGTCGCAACTGTTCACTCACCCACGTTGCAGTGTCTCCCTCTGAAAAGGTGGTTGCAGAGGCAGATGGTCCTGTCCGAGAAGAAAGTCGTCCTGCACGAGCGGGTGCCCCGAGGGAGGCAGGGGTCGGAGGGACAGCCTGGGGGGGGGGAGAGCCAAGCACAGACAAAGGGGGGGCCCTTAGAACCGGCATTTTCCTGATAGAAATACGAAGCAGGAGAACTCCGTCCTGAGCTGATGTTTCTGTGGGTTATTACTGAGGCTTCTCTAGCAGAATCCTCACCCGCAGAAGAGGGCGAGGCCTTTTCACCTTAAATGTCGGTGAACAGTCAGCCAATAGTGAAATTTGGCATTTCTCCTGTTTCCTCCCTCCCTCCCTTCTTCCCTTCCTTCCTCCCTTTTTCCTTCCTTCCTTCCTCCCTCCCTCCTTTCCTTCTTCCTCCCTTGCTTTCCTTTCCTTCTTCCTTCCTTCTCCTTCCTTAACCTTCCTTCCCTTCATTCTTCCTTCCCTTTCTTCCCTTCTTCCTTTCCTTCTTCCCTCTCTCCTTCCCCCCCTCCTTCCCCCTCCATCCATCCCTCCTTCTTTCCTTCCCCTTCCTTCCTTCCCTTCTTTCTTCCTTCCTTTCCTTCCCTTCCTCCTTTCCTTCTTCCCTCTCTCCTTCCCCCTCCCTCTTTCCCCCTCCCTCCTTCCCCCTCCATCCCTCCTTCCTTCCCCTTCCTTCCTTCCCTTCATTCTTCCTTCCCTTCCTTCCCTTCTCCCTTTCCTCCTTCCCTCCCTCCTTCCCCCTCCATCCCTCCTTCCTTCCTTCTCCTTCCTTCCCCTTCCTTCCTTCCCTTCATTCTTCCTTCCTTTCTTTCCCTTCTTCCCTTCCTCCCTCCCTCCTTTCCTTCTTCCTCCCTTGCTTTCTTTTCCTTCTTCCTTCCTTCTCCTTCCTTTCCCTTCCTTCCCTTCATTCTTCCTTCCCTTCCTTCCCTTCTTCCTTTCCTTCTTCCCTCTCTCCTTCCCCCTCCCTCCTTCCCCCTCCATCCATCCCTCCTTCCTTCCCCTTCCTTCCTTCCCTTCTTTCTTCCTTCCTTTCCTTCCCTTCTTCCTTCCTTCCACCCTCCTTTCCTTCTCCCTTCCTTTATAATACAATACAATAGTAGAGTTGGAAGGGACCTTGGAGGTCTTCTAGTCCAACCCCTTGCCTAGGCAGGAAACCTTATACTGTTTCAGACAAATGGCTATCCTTTCCTTCTTCCTTCCTTCCTTCTCCTTCCTTCCCCTTCCTTCCTTCCCCTCTTTCTTCCCTTCTTCCTTTCATTCTTCCCTCCCACCTTCCCCCTCCCTCCTCTCTCCATCCCTCCTTCCTTCCCTTCTTCCTTCCCTTCCTTCCCTTCTTCCTGCCTTTCCTCCCTTTCCTTCTTCCCCTCCCTCCCTTTCCTTCCTTCCTTCCTTTCCTTCCTTTCTCCTCCCTCCTTTCCTTCCTTCCTTATTTCCTTCCTTTCTTTCCTCCCACCCTGCTTGAGCAGAGAGTTGGATTAGAAGACTTCCAAGGTCCCTTCCAGCTCTGATTGTTTGATGCATCAAAGGAAGCCGTCTGGTGACCCTTCCCCACAATACCTGTATACATTTCTGGATGGCAGTCGGCTGTGCTGTTCACACAGCTGCATCCTTGTATTGAGCCTTGGTAGATTCTGGCCCACCTGTCTCCCGGCTCAAAGTATTCAGACAGAGTCTCATCAAAGCACTTCGCTGCAATGAGGGAAAGCATAAAAGCCTTTAGCCTGGACCACAATTTCTGCCGTCAGAGCTGGACCGTCACGGTGTGACAATTTAAGAATTCAATTTAATCATTTAAAGTAAATTTAAAAAAATATCTTAATGTGTGTCATTCATATTTCATTCTGTCCCTCCTTTTTCATTCTTTCTTTTACAATTCTATTCCACCATTTCTTTGACATTAATTGTCCCTCAGTGAGTTAGCTGTGGCAAGTTGGCCATGGTGAGTTGGCTATGGATATTGGCAATGTTGAGTGGGCTATGGGTGTTGGCAATGATGAGTTGGCTATGGGTGTTGGCCATGGTGAATTGGCCATAGTGAGTTGGCCATGATGAGTTGGCTATGGGTGTTGGCCATGGGGAATTGGCTATGGGTGTTGGCAATGATGAGTTGACCATGGTGAGTTGGCTATGGGTGTTGGCTATGAGTATTGGCCATAGTGAGTTGGCCATGGTGAGTTGGCTATGGATATTGACCATGGTGAGTTGGCCATGGTGTGTTGGCTATGGGTGTTAGCCATGGTGTGTCGGCTATGGGTATTGGCCATGGTGAGTTGACCATGGTGTGTTAGCCATGGTGAGTTGACCATGGTGTGTTGGCCATGGTGAGTTGGCCATGATGAGTTGGCCATGGTGTGTTGGCCATGGTATGTTGGTCATGGTGAGTTGACTATGGATGTTGGCTATGGTGAGTTGGCTGTGGTGAGTTGCCTGTGGTGAATTGTCATAAACCCAGTGGAGAATCTCAGCTAACCAAATGTCCATGACTGTCCATCTCCCACAGCATCCAATGATGAGAAGCGAAACGTCTTGTTTTTTCCCCCTCCCCCCCCAAAATATCAATCCTTTTCAAAATAAAAACCACTTTTGAGACTCAACTTACCAACTTCGCACTGTGTCCCTGTGAATTCTGCAGGACAGACGCAGCGCTGAGAACATTGGTCACATTCCCTGAAACACACGCCCCCATTTCTACAAGGGTTACGTCCGCAGTCACGGGAAACGTCTACACAGAAAAAACAGACAAGGAGGAAATCAAGAGAGGCGCACCAATGAAGACCAGAAAAGGAAAGGGGATTGTTGTGCGACACCAAGCCAGGATCAGACCTTGGAGGCCAGGTAGAGAGATCTCCCCTGGGGTGGTTGTTCCCTGCTGGGTCTCCTCTCCCCGCGGGTCCCTTGACCGTTTTCTCTTCAGGAGTGTCCTTGCCGTGACAATTCTAACTCATGTCCTTCTTTTTAAAATAATTTTTACTGAGGAAGTTTTTTCGACAGTGCAAAAAACAGTACAAATTTTGAATGAAAGGAGAACAAAGAAAGGTAACAAGGGGGGAAGGAAAGAGAAAGGGAAAGGAAACGAAAGGAAAGGGAAAAGAAGGGAAGGAAAAGGTAGGTTAGAGAGGGGAAGGGAAGGAAAAGGGAAAATGTCAGAGTTTGTGGCAGCAATCACGTCCAGAAAGCACACCCAGGTAACTGATTCAGCAGGATTCATTAACTTCTCTTTATATATAATACGACACCTGAAGTAAATATACAATACCAAAAGCAGCGTTTCCCACGTGGTAGTAAATACAAACAAACACAGGTAGAGAACAGTTTCACTTTCAGTTCAGAGCAGCAGGCGAGTTTTGAGCTCAGCACAGACTCAGAGTTTTAGTACAGAACAGCTAAGCCACACCCAGGCTCCTTGCTGTCTCCGTGTTGCTCACACAGCAAATACTGTTTCGGTTTCCGAACAGCCCTCATTGGCTGTCTTAGTTGTTATGCCTATTCATTGGCTGACTTTGTTACCATGTCTTCCGAGTCATGAACTCTCGCACACACTGACAGAAAAGGAAAAGGAAAGGAAGGAAAAGGAAAAGGAAAAGGAAAAGGAAGGGAAAGGGAAGAAAGCTGGAAGGGCAAAAGGAAGAAGGAGAAATGAGGAAACTCAGCACAGAGCTACATCAGGGGTGAGTTGCTACTGGCATTTCTGCTGGTTCGCCGTGCAATTTTTTTTGCGTGCGCATGCTCAGTCCCCTCGCGTGCACGCCAAATGCGCCCTCTGCGAGTGTGCGCATTTGCACCTAAAAAGGTCTGCGCATGCACACAACATTAGAAAAGGGAAAAATGCATTTCTGCAATGAAGATTGTTCATGCGCAGAACCGGAAACCAAGATGGCAGCACCGCCAATAGAACCAGTACGGGGGCGTGGCAGGCTGAGTTACTACCAACTTAGCCGAACTGGTCCGAACCAGTCTGAACCGGTCCGAACCGGTAGGAACCCACCTCTGAGCTACATAGGAGGCAGAGGAAAGAGTCAAGATATTCACTCCCTAGTATCTCCTGGGGTATATCTATCAGGAAAAGAACAGTAAGAGTTTACTCTGGCAAGATTCTGTCTGCTGTGTGAAAGCAAATGAATTAAATTCTGACTGGATTGTTCCATGTCGGTTTTTTCGGTACCTTGGGGTTGATAGACTTCATACTCAGGTTCGGCTGTCGTCTTAATGCCCGCTGTTATTTCCTCCTAGGAAGCAATTTGTCAAGAGTAAATTGTGTGAGTAGTTGACTTTTTCCCCGTAAACAGATCCTCTGTCTCTTGCTCTCTCTCTCTCTCTCTAAAATTGAGAATGGTAAGTAAATCCAGGTAGTCCTCGCCTTACGACCACAATTGAGGTCAACGTTTCTGTTGTTCCTGTACAAACTCATAAAGGGCTCCAAAGAGTAAATAGTATTGTTGTTTTTTTCTTGGAAATTGAGAGCCATGGAACTTTTGTAAAACTTGCAAGACAAAATGGCAAGTCGACGTAGTTTCCAAAGCAGGAGTCACCAACCTTTCGGAACTCAAGGACCGCTAAATTCATAATTTTAAATCCCGTGGACCACTAATATGAATTAGTGACGGGATGGGGTCCTTCAGGCACTTAGCTTGGCCACCTGTTAGCGGATAGTCAACTCTAGGTTTTCTGTCCATTGCAGCTAGGAATCTCTCTCTTTTTTTAAAACAAAGTTTTTATTAAACATTTTAACCTTTAAAACCAGGAAAAACAACAACAGCAAATAAAGAAAAAAAACAGGACACACATAACAATACAAAGTAATTTTACAGCCTCCTGAATCGGTTTACATATTTAGCTTTAGTGGTTCTCTATATTCTACGTTGCCTTCCTATCGGTTTTAACATCTGTAATAGCGTAATGACAGTTGTACTAACAATTGCAATAATATTAATTGTTCATATCACCGTTGTATTTACATTATGGTCAATAATTTAAGTTTGATAGTAATTAGTAACAGAAGTCTCTGTTTTTTAAAAAAACTAGTATGGAATAAAAACAATTCCATATTTGATAATAATCCCGTTCTTCTCTTTCTCTTAACTCCAAAGTCATTTTGTCCATCTCTGCACATTCGAGGACCTTTCTAATTATTGTTTCGTCTGCGGGTGTATTGATTCGTTTCCAGTTTTTGTGCGAAAGCCATCCTTGCAGCTAGGAATCTCAAATACGGCCAAGAATGAAAGTTTGTCTTATAGTCAGCCCAGCCGAGTTTTACGCGCCACTCACTGAAGCCCCTGGACTCCCAGGGAGAGAGGGAAGGGCTGCAGTTACTAAACAGGTGACCAAGCTGAGTGCCTGAAGGACCCCATCCCGCCAGTGATTGGGAGTAATTGTGTAGGCGGGCCGTATGTGCCCCAGGTCCGTAGTTTGAGAATCCCTGATTTAGTGCATTATTTAAAAAAATGCAAAAATGCAAAAGATTTTTCTGTGGATCGCCAGTTGGTGGACTTACTGCTCCAAAGTACCTGAAAACAGAAGAAGAAGTGACAGATGGAAACTAATGAAGGGGAGAAGCAACTTAGAACTAAGGATAAGCTTCCTGACAGTGAGAACAATTTACCAGGGGAACACCTTGCCACCAGAAGTTGTGAATGCTCCAATACTGGAGGTTTTTTTTAAAGAAGAGATGGGACCACAGTTTGTCTGAAATGTGTAGGGCCTCTTGTTTGAGCAAGGGGTTGGACTAGAAGACCTCCAAGGTCCCTTTCAACGGTGTTATATTATGAAGTGATGGGTGGGCTCCATGCCTAACGAAGAGAAGGGCTAGGAGTGACTTGATAGCTGTCTTCTGATACTTAAGGGGTTGTCAATGGGGAAGAGGAGGGTCAACTTGTTCTCCAAAGCAATGGATGGAAAACTAATCAAGGAGAGACCCAATCTAGAACCAAGGAGAAATTTCCTGGCCCTTAGAACAATCAATCAGTGGAACAACTTGCCTCCAGAAGTTGTGAATGCTCCAACACTGGAAGTTTTTAAGATGATGTTGGATAACCGTTTGTCTGAAGTGGTGTAGAGTTTCCTGCCTAAGCAGGGCGGGTTGGACTAGAAGACCTCCAAGGTCCCTTCCAACCAGTGGTGGCATTCAGATAATTTAATAACTGGTTCTCTACCCTAATGACTGGCCCGAAAAACGGGCAGGGCCAGCCAGTGGTGGGATTAGCCAATTCGCTGAACTGGGCAGCATTTTAACAACCGGTTAGCCCGAACCGGCTGAATCCCACCTCTGCTTCCAGCTCTGTTGTTGCTATTCTTGTTCAACCTCACTTATTATCCTGCATTTTATCCTAGTTTGGAAGGTGACGTTCCCGAGCCAGGATGCCGCGGCGCATTTAATAGAAAGAGAGTTAAAGAAAGAGAAGATTCTGCAGAAAAGGACCTCAGAGGAGGGCGAGGCGAAGATTCCAACAGGTTGCAGAGAAAACCAATCCTTACAATAATTTTGTCCCTGCAATCTCTCTCCGGGGCTGGTGTCCTCTCTTGCTTCCCTCCCTTTGGTCAATCAATCCTCCATCACGTCATCAGAGCAATTGGGACAGAAGGGGTGGGAGAGGGATTCCTGAAACTGTTGTGGCCCACCAGCAGTCATCGGATCAGGCAGCAATACTTGAGAGACCGCCTACTGCCAATTACCTCCACTAGACCAATTAGATCCCACAGACTAGGCCTCCTCCGAATTCCATCCGCCGGCCAGTGTCGACTGGCGACTACCCGGAGGAGAGCCTTCTCTGTGGCTGCTCCGACCCTCTGGAACGAACTCCCCATGGAGATTCGGACCCTCACCACCCTCCAGGCCTTCCGCATAGCCCTTAAAACCTGGCTGTTCCGACAGGCCTGGGGCTAAAGATTCGCTGCCCCTATCTCGAATGGTATGATTGTTGTGCTTTTTAACTATGTATAGTTTTGTGTTCTTGTTAAACTGTTTGTATCCCCCCCCTTCCCTTTTTGAGTTGTGAGCCGCCCTGAGTCCCCTTAGGGAAAAGGGCGGCATACAAATGAAATAAAACTCTAAACTCTAATACCTTCATGGTATTGGACCTGGGTACTTGAGAGACTGCCTGTTGCCAATTACCTCCCAAAGACCCATTAGATCGCACAGGGTCGGCCTCCTCCGGGTCCCGTCTACCAGCCAATGCCATCTGGCTACGACCCGGGGGAAGGCCTTCTCTGTTGCAGCTCCGGCCCTTTGGAACGAACTCCCCGCGGAGATTCGGACCCTCACCTCTCTCCAGGCCTTCCGAAAAGCCGTTAAAACCTGGCTGTGTCGGCAGGCCTGGGGTTGATGAGCTCCCTTCCCCTCCCGACAGGTGTGGCTGTTGGCTATCTTAAATGCTTGTCTTGTATTTGTGTGTTCCCTTTCCCGCTTGAGTTGTTCGCCGCCCTGAGTCCCTTTTGGGAACAGGGCGGCATATAAATAAAACAAACCTCAAACCTCAAACCTCAGATTCGGACAGTGAGGAGGTTGGGGAGGAACCTGGGCCAGTCCTGGAGTCTGGGGAAGGCTCTGAGGAGGGCTCTGTGTCGGAGGCAGAGAGGGGGCCAGGGCCCTATGCCAGTTATCAGCTGCCTTCGGAGTCGGACATCAGTGAGGCAGAGGAACAGCTGGAGCCTGTTCCTAGTGTGCGCATGCACAGAGCTGCCAGACAACGGGAACAGCTAAAGAACAGGGGCCGACTTGGGAGGAAGGCCGGGCGATGAATGGCTTTCTATAATCTCTTTTAGGGAGAGGTTCAAAGGATGAGGAAGAAAAACTCTCCCAGGCAACCCCAGAACAGAAGGTCTTAGGGGCAGGACTGCCACCAGGTTGGTCCTTGACTTACAACACTTCACGTAGTAACTCTTCGAAGTTACAACAGCACCGATAAAAGTGACTTATGACCGTTTTCCACAGTTAACAGCCTCTGCAGCATTCCTGTGGTGAAGTGGTCCAAATTCAGAAACCTGGCCACTAAACAAGTAAAGTCAATGGAGGAAGCCGGATTCACTTAACGACCGGTTTACTGACTTAAGTACTGAGGCATGAAAGGTTGTTAAAATGGGGCAAAATGCAATGTCCCGCTTAAGAACAGAAATGTTGGGCTTGCTACCTGCTTCATCCAATCTTTCCTAACGCTCCGCATACTCCATTTCCAGTTTTAAAACCAGGTAGTCCTCGACTTATGACCGCCGTCGGAGTCCCAAATTCCTGTGGCTGAGGGAGACGTCGGTCAAGTGAGCTTTGCCCCATGTTATGGCATTTCTTGCCACCGTAAACCGGTTGTTAAGTGAATCCGGCTTCCCCGTTGACTTTCGCTTGTCGGAAGGTCGCAAACGCGTATCACGCAGCACCCCCCCCCCCCAAGGACACTGCAACCGTCATAAATAGAGTCGGTCGCTAAGCCTCTGAATTTTGATCATGTGACCACAGGAATCAGGGGTGGGTTCCAGCAGGCAATACTGCCGGGTACCTCATGGGGCGCGCTGCGTGCGCGAGCATGCCCAGTGCAATGAAAATTGTCCTGCGCATGCACAGAAGCGAAAAACAAGATGGGCGCCACCCGGAGAACCGGTTTTGGGGCGTGGCAGGCCTGGGTCACTGCCGGCTCCAGCGATCCAGGCCACCAAACCACTAACGGTTCGGCTGAACCGATCCGAACTGGCAGGGACAGGGATACGGCAACGCTCATGGGAAAAAAGATTGTAAGTCACTTTCTTCACGGCCGTTGTAACTCTGAATGGTCACTAAACGAATCGTGGACTCCCTGTATCTGTTCCCATTAGCAAGATCTGGGTCTCTGTAAGGAGGAGAAGCTCTTGGCCACAAGGATCCATTTCTTGGAACTTGTCGTTCCATTCCCGATATCGTCACCAAAGTTCTCGTTTTTCTGACTCCAGATTCAGCCAGGAAAATGTTAAAAGCAAGCAGATACAAACATACAAACATACCAACACACCAGTGGTGGGTTCCGGGTCCCAGTGCAACCAGTACAGTGCAACGGGGCCGGGCATCCAGCACATGAATGTGCGCAGCACGCACATGCGTATTTAGCACCTGTGACGCTCCGCAATGCTTCCACGACGCTCCAGATGCTCGGCGGAGCATCGCACAGGCGCCATACGCTCCATGAACGTGTGTGGAAGCCCCCAAAACCTCAAATACCGGTAAGGAGCACAGGTGGGCCCTCCGGAGCACCGTACTGGAACAGTATCTGGTGCTCCTGGCAAGCACCAGTACCCCCATACTGAGGTGTACCGGTCATAACCTACCTCTCTCTCTCTCTTAAACTTTTAAACTTTAAACTTTAATAGGATTTGTATGCTGCCTACTCCCTAGGGACCCTCTCTCTCTCTCTCTCTCTCTCTCTCTCTCTCTCTCTCTCTCTCTCACACACACACACACACACACACACACACACTTACTTATTTACTTACTTACCGGCCTAGTTGTGGTGTTCCTTAGACCCGAAACCAGAGCAAGCGTGATGGAAAAAATGTAGATTTTCATCGTCTTCTCTTTCATTAATTCTCCCACCCCCCTCCTTTTTTTTAAAGTACCAAACTACCTTGGAATTTTTCTGGAATATCTCAGGGCTGAAGGATCAAATAGGAACTCCAAGCAACGTTGGGGGTGCATGCAAATTTGCTTCCTTTTAAGATAAGTTTTAACTCCTGCCACTACTTCAACGAGGGTTAATCATTCACCCGCTCACCTACCGATTGATCGATCGATCGCGGGAGAGAAACGGAAGCCAAAGAAAGCAGGTTGCAGAGAATTGGGGATGATCAATATTTGCAGAAGGCTTCCTTTCCCAGCTCCACTTGTTGAGAATTAACAAGCCCAACTATACGACCCCCGGTTGAGTAACGCAGCCCGAAGAGGCGGAGTTAATTTTAAAAGATAAATTTACTCTTAAATTAAACCATTCAATTTACACACAATTGACAAAATGGAAAGCTGACAGGCAAAAAAACAAAATGTCCAAATACGATATGCAACCTCTTCTTCCTCCTGAATTCCAGAACGGGGTTCGAATTCCGCTTTGAAGGGAGCATAGGGGCGTGGCATGGCCCAACATGTAATGCCAGAAACTTCCGGTTCGCTGCGAATGACCAGTGAGTGAGTGGCTGGGAATGACTATCACAACTAATAGTCTTGTGATCCTTCCCATTAAGCAGACGTGATCAGTGGTGAAATTCAATTTTTTTTACTACCAGTTCTGTGGATGTGGCTTGGTGTGCGTGGCAGGGGAAGTATACTACATTCCCACCCCACTCCTGGGGGAAGGATACTGCAAAATCCCCATTCCCTCCCCACTCCAGGGGAAGGATTCTGCAAAATCCCCATTCCTTCCCCCACTCCAGGGGACAGATACTGCAAGATCTCCATTCCCACCTCACTCAAGGGGAAGGATACTGCAAAATCAGGATTCCCTCCTGATCAGCTGGGATTTAGACAGGGGCGAGGCCAGCCAGAGGTGGTATTTGCCAGTTCTCCGGACTACTCAAAATTTCCACTACCGGTTTTCCAGGACCGGTCAGAACCTGCTGAATTTCGACCTGGACGTGGTGGCATATAATGAGAACCCCGAGTCCACCTTCAAGGGGTCCCTCCATCCAAGTGTGACGTTACTTGTGGATTCCCCAACAATCACAGTATTCTCAGCTGTTCCTTGGGGTGAAATGAAATGGGACAACTCACCATGGCCAAGTTGCCGTGGCCAGTTTGCCCTGGTCAACTTGGCAACGGACAAACAGAATGGGGTATTGTGGCCCGTTGGGTGCTGGCCCCTCCAGCAACCGAATCAGATAAGGAGTAGGTGTGCGGGTCAGGATCAGCATCAGGGCAACCTGGGAGCTCCAACAGGAAAGAGGGAATGGAGCTGGGAGAGAGAAAGAGAGAGAGAGAGGCAGAGCCTGGACCATCCGTCAGCCCTCAGATGGAGAGTCGACAGCCCCCAGGTCTGGAAGTGGCTGATGAGGAAGAGGGGGAACAGCTGGACTCAGTGCCTGACACACAGATGCGCAGAAGGCAGAGGAGAGGAGTGGAAATCTATGGGAAGGAAGGAAGGAAGGAAGGACTAGCAATAGTACTTAGACTTATATACCGCTTCACAGTGCTTTACCACCCACTCTAGCGGTTACAGAGCCTCCTGCTCCCAAAAATCTGAGTCCACATTTTACCAACCTCGGAAGGATGGAAGGCTGAGTCAACCTTTCAGCCGGTCAGCATCGAACTGCTGGCACTGGGCAGAGTTAACCTGCAATACTGCATTCTAACCACTGGGAAGGAAGGAAGCGAGGAAGGAAGGAAAATAGCAATAGCACTTAGACTTATATACCGCTTTACAGTGCTTTTACAGCCCTCTCTAAGCGGTGTACCGAGTCAGCCTATTGCCCCCAACAATTTTGGGCCCTCATTTGACCGACCTCGGAAGGACGGAAGGCTGAGTCAACCTCGAGCCTGGTGAGATTCAAACTGCCAAATTGCAGGCAGTCAGCAGAAGCAGCCTGCAGTACCCCACTCTAACCACTGCACCACCGCGGCTCCACAGGTGAATGCCACAGGGAGTACAAAGCGCGCCGGGCGCTGCGCGTCCAGACGTTCAAACGAAAGTCGCCTTGCAAGGACCCTCGTTCTCCTCACTCCCGGCCGCAGGGACAGCGGGAAGGTTGGATGTCCTTTGAGTTCTCGTTTGTCTTTTCGGCTGGCCGGCTCTGGGCTCCGAGACGCTGCCGTCAAAAAGGACGCGGCTCTCTGGTTCGGGACACGACCATCGCGGGGCTGGCAAGGATGCTGTAACACTGTCCACGTCGATTACGCAACGGATCGGGAGTTCGGGCCTACAAGTCTCCTTTCGGATCACGGCAGGGTTGAAGTCACGATGGTGGCTTGGGGAGGTCGGGTCGTAAAGGCTCCCCTCGCTTCCTCGGAGGTGGGTTCTAGGCTTGTGGAGCAAACCTAGAACACGGAAGAAAAAGGGAAGAGGGGAGATGAGAAGGCTTCGTATTGTAACCAGTGGTGGTATTCGTTTACCTTCCCATCAGTTTACAAATGTGAGCATGGGCTTGCGCTCTGCGTTCCTCCCCAACCCTCCTCACTGTCCGACTCTGCTGCCAGCTTTGTTGGCTGCTAGTGGGCCACAACAGTGAGCCGGTGTAACAAACCATGCAACAAGCATAACAGAGAATGATTGCCAAGCCATTCAACATCTGGAAATACCTGGTCTGAGTTTCTCAGAGGCGGCTTTGACCTCGGTGGGACTTCCCGTCTCAGAGAGGGGCAGCCTGCGGCTTGGGGGGCTGGCGATGTCCCCCTCCGGCACCAGGGTGAGGTCCGCCAGGAACACATCGTCCTCCTCCTCCTCCTCCTCCTCCATGGTCTCCTCCTCCATAGTCTCCTCTTCTTCTTTCCACCTGGAGTTGCCCTGCAAAAGCAGATTCGGAGGGCGGGGAGCATTTCCATCGCTGGTCGCGTGGGCGAGAGCCACGGGCGTCATCCCGCCCTTCTCCGGACCTCTCTGCCCAGCCGCCGAGTTGCTTGGGGGTTGCAGGCACCTTCTGCCCTCCTGCCCATCAGGATGGGGCGTCCGCGGGGGAGTGCCTGCAGTATCCCTGGGGACAGATGTGGAAAGGCCCGTCTGGCCCGGGGGCGTCTGAAGGAATTCGGGCAAAACCAGGTCTTCCTTTCTCAGCAACCCGCGCTGGTCGTCGGCTCGGTTACTCTGGACTTTGGATATGAGTTCGAAAAATTCTAAGCCAAGAAACCCAGATGGTGAGAGTCAGCATTGCAAAAAGCCCATCATGGCCAAACAAGATTGCAGATTAACAGCGTTAGAAGGGACCAGGGAGGTCATCTAGTCCAACCCCTGCCCCCCGCCCAAGCAGGAGACCCTAAACCGTTTCTGATGGCAGTCCAGTCTCTTCTTGAACGCCACCAGGGATGGCAAATTACTTAACAGGTTAGCAGAGTGGGAAGGGACCTTGTGGGTCATCTAGTCCAGCCCCCGCCCAAGCTGGAGACTCTACAGCATTTGTGATGAACGCCCAGCCTCTTCTTGAAGGCCTCCAGTGATGAAGCTCCCACAAAACCTGAATAAGAGAATAACAAACTAATATATTTGGAAGGGACCTTGTGGGTGATCTAGTCTAACCCCCTGCCCAAGCAGGACACCGTACACCATTTTTGACAGAAGGCAGTCCAGTCTCTTCTTGAAAGTCTCCAGGGATGAAGCTCCCACAACTTCCGAAGGCAACTCCTGTTCCATGGGTTGATTGTCCTCACTTTGTCAGAATGTTCCTAGTTTCCAGGTCAAATATTGGAAGATGCTCTTGTGTCTCCCCTGGTCCTTCTCTTCCCTAGACTAGCCAGGCCCAGTTCCTGCAACCGTTCATCGTATGTTTTAACCTCCAGTCCCCCAATCATCCTGGTTGCTCTTCTCTGCACTCTTTCTAGAGTCTCCACCTCTTTTTTTATAGTGTGGTGACCAAAACTGGATGCAGTACTCTAGGTGTGGCCTTACTAAGGCTTTATATAGTGGTATTAGGACCTCCCTTGATCCTGATTGTATCTCTCTGTTAATGCAATTTAGGATTGAGTTGGCTTTTTGGATGCCGCTGCACACGGCTGGTTCCTGTTTAATTGATTGTCCACTAAGACTCCAGGATCCCAGCCGTTTTTCTTTCTTTCTTTCTTTCTTTCTTTCTTTCTTTCTTTCTTTCTTTCTTTCTTTCTATAAAGGCGGCCTATAAATCCAAATAAAATACTCAAAAAAATACTTTTCTTTCTCTTTCCTTCCTTCCTTCTTCTATTTCCCCCTTCCTCTCCTCTATCCCTCCTTTCTATTGCTTCCTTCCTCTCCTCTATCCCTCCTCTTTATCGCTTCCTTCCTTCCTCTTCTATTTCCCCTTCCTCTCCTCTATCCCTCCTCTCTATTGCTCCCTTCCTCTCCTCTATCCCTCCCTCCCTCTTCTATTCCCCCTTCCTCTCATCTCTCCTCTCTATTGCTCCCTTCCTCTCCTCTATCCCTCCTCTCTATCCCTTCCTTCCTCCCTCTTCTATTCCCTCTTTCCTCTCCTTATCTCTCCTCTCTATTGCTCCCTTCCTCTCCTCTATCCCTCCTCTCTATCCCTTCCTTCCTCCCTCTTCTATTCCCTCTTTCCTCTCCTTATCCCTCCTCTCTATTGCTCCCTTCCTCTCCTCTATCCTTCCTCTATTCCTTCCTTTTATTTCTCCCTCCCTCTTCCATTCCTCCCTCCCGCTCTTCTATCCCTCTTATCTACTCCTTCCTTTCTTTCTCTCCCTTCCCAGTGCTGTAGTTTATAGAGGATTCCCCACCCCAAGATTTATTGCACAGGTAGTCCTTGACTTGTAATCGGGCTATTTTATGCGCCCAAATGTGTTTTTCCACAGGGAACATGGCTCTGGCTCGAACGAACGTTGCCACAGAAGAGAATAGCTCAACAACGTTAACAAACAGGCAACTCTCTTGTCCACTTTGTGGTGTAAACTAGCCCAGGACAACCCAGGTGGGTTCTGGGAGGAGAGCCACAAAATCAAATCAAGAAGGGGACATTAAATTGCAGCTCGTCCTCGACTTACGACTTGCAATTGTGCCCAACATTTAGGTTGCTAAGCGGAACATGGGTTTTGACGGCTTTTCTTGCCACGGCTGTTAAATGAAGCGCTTAAAATTGTTACGTCGGCACCGCTAGTCCTCAGCTTACGACCACCACGCAGCCCGAAATTCCTGCCGCTAAGTGGGACGTGGGTCAAGGGAGGGAGCGCGCTGCCCCCGCTTTACGACTTCCCTTGCGGCGGTTGCAAAGCGAATCGCCGAAGCGGCTTAGTTAGTTAAGCCCGGTTATTGTTCAGCGAATCAGGCTTGTCGGGAGGTGGGGAAAAGGGGGGGTCGGGTCGCATGACACACACACACACCCAGGGACACGGCAACGGTCATAACTATGAGTCAGTTGCCGAGCGTCCGGATTTTGATCACGTGTCCTCGGGGGATGCTGTAATGGTCATAAGTTTTAAAAAAACAGTCGTAAGTCCCTTTTTCCAGCGCTGTTATAACTTTGAACGGACTGTCACAACTCAAGGACTACCTGTGACCACATCCAATACAGGTAGCAAAACAGCTACAACGGAAGTCTATAACTGTGACAAGAGTTCAACTGGCCTTGGATTTGTGTGCCCCCACTCCCCCCCCCGCCAATCTTTCGGGCACCAGGAGCCGGTTCTGCGGAGAAAGGATTTTTCCGTCGAACCGGACGGGACGTAGTTTTGCGTGCTGCCTGCATCCCGTGGAGAGGGTCTTGCTCGTTTGCGTGGCCCGGTTGCCGGCATCCCACAGCCCCGTGCGGGTCCACGGACGGAGGAGTTGGGGACCCCTGGCATAATAGATCCGCATCGCCACAAACAGAGAGAAGCGGCCCGAAGCGGAAATTTTCCCTTTGCAAAGTATTAACAAGGCTGGGAACTTACCTGCCTACCTGGTGGCCCGGCGCAAACGAGAGATCTTCTGGGACCAGCTGTCCAAAATTGCCTCGGAAAGCAGAGGGGGCATCGCGGTGGGACCTCAGACCTGCCACTCTGATCCTATAGTTCCTCCTTAGGCATCTAGTCCAAGGCGGGACTAGAATTCCTGGTCTCCTGGTTTCTAGCCCGACGCCTTGGCCCCTAGACCCAACCGCCTCTCTACGTGGCAAGGAAAGTTTAGGCTGGGGGGGTGGGGTGGGGATGATGAGCAGGTGACGACTCAGGAGAAGGTCGTCATCGGAGAAGCTGTAGGAAGAGATCCCTGCAGGAGACTGGGCTACATGATCTCCAGAGTTCCCTTCAACCCTTCCGTGACGAGGATTCTATTCAAGTTATGCTTCCTGGCACGTGATCTGCGCAAGTGGAAACTTCCATGAGATGAAATGCCAGCAAAGCTAGTCTATCGTCATCATCTTGGTTTAACCACCCCATCATCCCTTGCAAGGGGGGGTGGAGTCTGGGCAACTGAATGGAGCTAGGAAAGTGTTTACTGGCCGGATGCCCATCCCTGTCGCCAATGCGGAGTTATATTCCGCAGATATATTCTCAGAAATCTCTGCCTCTACCTAGGTTCGAATTCACTGCCCCCTGATTGTGAGGCGAGAGCTCCACCTCCGGGCCACCGCACCACTCCTCCAGCAAAGCATTAGATTCCCTCTCTTATTTCCATCCCTACCGAAGGTTGACCAAAAAGAGATATCTAAGATGAACGGACTAAGCTAAGGAGGCTTTCCCCAACGTTTCTTCCCTCTGTGGAGGATCCAGGACAAGCTTCACCTACCTGCCGAAGGTGATTTGTGAAGGGAAGTCTAGAACAAGTCGTTGAATGAGGTGTTGGGAGGTAGGTTCTCTTGTCCAAAGTCATCATCTGGGAGGAGAAGCCGGAAGCGTTACGGCAAGACCAGCTGGAAAATAGCGGGCTCTGCTGAGCCACGTGGAAATCCAGCCGGACAAACCGCTGTCGGGAGGTCTTCGGACCGAAACCTGTCCTGGAGGGAGAGGAAGGGACATCTCGGACGACCAAGAGGAACCAGCAGTTCCTTGATAGGTCGGAGAAAAGCCCTTCAAACTGGTAGCAGGGGTGGCAGCCATAATTAAATGACCACAAAGCTGGGGCATCCAGATTAAGCTATTTGTGCTGGAGCGGTGTTGGAACAGCGTGTGGAAACTGGGCGAGACCAACTCACAGGGAAAAAGAAACATTGATTTTGATCTTAAAGGGTCCCGGAGCAGAATTAGTGACTAACTGGCTTTCGGGGAATTTTATTGAAGGGAAAAAAAGAGGCAGTGGAGGTTAAAACGCCGTAGCCTCCGAGGATTTATGTCTTCTGCAGGTTGGAAGTGAAGAAATTAATTAACCAAAGGAAGAGCCCAAGGGGAAGTCCTTTTTCTCCTTATTTTATTTTATTTTTTGTGGATTTCATGCATTTTTGGCAAGTATTGACAGTCAGCTGTTGGGTTGCATTTGTGGTTTGGGAAGAGCCATCTAGCGATGAGCAGAAAGAGATACACTGATAAAGGGGGAAAATGCAACAACAAAGTCATCATCTGGGCATCAGCCAAAGGTTAGCCTGGCGAGAGTGGAGAGCTTTGGGCATCTTCCCTTCTAGGCACCAGCTGCAGATGCTGCCATGGCTTCTCCTCACCACTTATGTGTAGAGAAGTCCTACCTGGGACTCACCTAACAGCGAGAGCAATGAAGCAATGGAACAGCCTCCCTCCCGGAGTTGTGGGTGTCCCATCGCTGGAGGTCTTCAAGAAAAGATTGGGCAGCCATCTATCCGTAATGGTTTACGGCCTCCTGCCTTGAGCAGCGGGTTGGACTAGAAGACCTCCAAGGTCCCTTCCCCGCCCTATCATCAGGAGTCTTCTGAACCACGGAATGAACAAATGCTAACTTGCACACGTTCAGTTTTCTAAGAAGAGATTGGACAGCCCTTGGTCTAGTGTGGCATGAGGATCCCTGCCTTGGGCAGGGGGGGGGTGGACTAGAAGACCTCCAAGGTCCCTTCCAGGCTTCCCAACTCAAGTGTTTCCTGAACCACGGAATGAACAAATGCTAAAACGCACACATTTGGTTTTCTAAGGAGAGATTAAACAGCCATTTGTCCAGGACGGTATAAGACAGTGATGGCAAACCTTTTTTGGCTCGCGTGCCAAAAGCGGGGGGAGCGCGGGGGGGGGGGTCGTGCGCGGGCGTGCCACACCCATAATGCTATGCGCACCTCAGCAAGCACGACCAGCGCTCCCCCCCATTTTTGGCGTGCTTTTTTCACCCTCCCAAGGCTCCAGAGGCTTTATAGGAGCTTGGGGAGGGTAAAAACAGCCTCCCCTCCCGGAGGCTCTCCGGAGGCTTCAGGAGCTTCCCTGAAGCCTCCGGAGCGCGAAAAAACCCGGCTCTATGGGCAAACAGGAAGTTCGGGAACGGACTTCTGGTTTGCTCGTAGGACTGGCTTTAGCCCTCCGGAGTCTTCAGTGGCCTTCAGGAGGCTTCCCTGAAGGCTCCGGAGGGCAAAAAACGACCCTACGAGCAAACTGGAAGTGACCCAGGCCTGCCACGCCCCTGAACTGGTTCTCCTATGGGGCCGCCATCTTGTAATTGTACAAATTTATTTCCCCCCCCTTTTTTTTAACATTTACACACGCGCAGACCTATTTTTGTGCAAATGTGCACCCATGCGCACGCACCAAATTGGCAGTAATGCTGGGAGCAACCCATTCCTGTCTAGGATGGTATGAGGATTCTTAAAATGGGCAAGGGGTTGGGCTAGACAGCCGCCAAGGTCCCCCCCCAGCCCCGGAATCCTATGATTCTAATTTATGACGTAGCTCGTTTGATGCTCTTGAGGGCTGTGGCTGATGCCAAGGTGATGCCCACGTGGATACTAAGCAGGGGTATCAAACTCAAGACCCGGGGGCTCGATGCGGCCTATGTGGTGCTTAGACCTCGCACGCGGGGCCGCCTGGGAAACAACGAAGGACCAGCCTGCGGTGCCTCTGCCAGCGCTAAGGGAACTCAAGGAGGGGGGGCTGTGTGCAGCCGTCCCAAGCTCTGGGTTGCAGGAGGCTGCCGCAGCCGAAAACGGAGCTCAGGAGCCTGTTTTTGCTGACAGAGCACTCGGGCCACCACCGGCATCCCCAACACGAGTGACATCGAGCTGGCCATGCCCACCCTGAGGTGAAACACAACCCTCAATGAAATAGACTTGACAGCACTGTCCTAGATGATGGGTTGAGTTGGGGAACCAAGAATAATTCTAGCATGGCCAAGAGTGTCCCGTGAGTGGATCACCGAATCCCCGCCCCAGCCTCCACCCAGCGCACGGCAGGAGCTCACTTAACAGACGAAGCGAGTGAGTGCCAGGAGCGGGGCGTGGCCGAGCTCCGACGTCTTCCCCATTCATCCCAGACACTTCCACCGACACAGGAACGTTAACTTCAGAATGGATGAAGTTTATTGGATCGCCAATACACACGGCCGGAACAGATAAAACACACTCCACTTTGGTCACCACGGTGGACGAGACAACACACTACTGCATATATTTTAAAAATGACATACCCTCTGCTTCTTCCAAATTCAAATGCTGGCGTGTGTTTTTTTCGGTCTGAGCAAGGCCGTCTTGTCTTGGGGCTCGAGAGCTTTTCCCCGACTCGCCTTTTAATTTAAAAGAATTGTGCTTTCCAACAGGTCTTCCTTCGCCCTATAGGGGAAGCCAAAGGGAACACAAATTACCTCGGCACGACGGCCGCGCGGAGGAACAAACAGCCAAATATGTAATCCGGGGACTTTGGCCCGGACATTCTTGGATCTCCCTTAAGAGGGGTGCGATGGCCTAGAGGTGGAGCTCTTGCCTCACAACCAGGAGGCTGTGAGTTCGATCCTAGGTAGAGGCAGATATATCTGCTGGACAAAACTCGGCATTGGTGACAGGGAACAGCATCCGGCCAGTAAACACTCAACTCTATTCAGTTGCCCAGACTCCGCACCGCAAGGGATTAAGGGGGTCATTAAAAGAAGATGATGATGATGGTTCTTGGGTCTTCCATCATTTCCAACCCCCCCCTCTGTAAATGCCCCACCTGAGCCTGTCACCCCAACATGAAGATTTAGTAATACAGAGACCGTACAGAAACTCTTAACCCTAATCCTAACTCTGGCCAAAGGTAGGGTCAGCTGTCCACTCCTTTTAACACCTCAAGCAAATCATATTTTGGCTCCTTCTGTGAGATACTCTTCTTTCTTACTTTTCCCTCTTCTTTCTTTCCCCCTCCCGCCCCCTCAATTTTCCGAGCCTCACGCTGACATTTTTGTTTAAAATCAGGAACTTCTGTATTTCCCAGTCTTTTCCAGAGAGAAATTAGGGACTTCAGCAGGTGCCACTGGGAGTCATTCAGGAAAAGACTGGCTGTATTTAAGAAAACCTATATAAAATGTTTTACAGGTGGCATCTGCTGCCAGGCCTGCCACAGTTTCTATTATTCTACTATGCACTTTCTATTGTGGGAAAATGGGAGGGGGAATTGTATGGAGTTAGATGCTATGTAGCCATAACAACATTCTTTCTAGAAAGCCGAGGTCATCCTTTATCTCTGAACCTCTACACTTGACCGGAACTGGATGGGTGGAACTGCCAGCATGGAAGTGGAAGATTGAACCATGGGATGGACTTGTGGGTGTGGGGGGGCAAGATCTTGAACTTTCAACTGGGTGGGGAAAACCTGGACGCTTTCAGATTCAGGTTTCCCCAGATGTGCCAACATGGCTCTCTTCATAAATTGGGAACTTTGAGCAATATTGGACTCCTGATTTACTTTTGGATGCTATTCGGAACCCTGACATTAACCCGAATCTCCATTAAAATACTTCTCCAGCTATCCTGACCTTCGGGGTGCTGTGTGGGGTCCTGAGCCCCAACGCAGACCCGAACCCGGGGCGGTGTAAAGACTCGGAAGATGGAGGAAGAGAAGAAGCCCACGGGGGAAGCAGCAGATGACCGATGACACCTGCCAGATTGGCAAAAAAGGTATAAGAATTCCTCCGCCAAATGTTGGAAATGCAACCAGATCCAAGGAATCTGCAATCACATGTGGTGGAGGTGGAGGAAAGCAAGGAATTTACTTGGGGGGGGGGGGGGGAGAATCATAATTGGTTGGAAACGATAACTGAGCAACATATTGAGTTTAAACCAGAAACATGTCTGTTAGGTATACTATCGGAAAAGTATGACAAAACAATCATATATTTAATGTTACATATATTGACGGCAGCAAGAATCATATATGCTAGATATTGGGGAAATGGGAACACCCCATCAGATGACGATATAATTAGGAAAAATCTGGGAACTGTGCTGAAATGGATAGATTAACCTTAAAAATCAAAGATAAAGAAGACTCGAAATATTATCGGACACGGAATAAATTTTACGACTGGATAAGAGACGAGAGGTAGAAATGAGAGGGGAGAATAAGTTTACCAATGTCAATAATTGTTAGCATGGAAAATAAAGATGTATAAAACTAGGAACTATGGTAAGGGGGAAAATTGTAAATAGGCTAATGTAAGTAGAAGTTTACTTAAAGCTCTTTTTCGTTACTCTTTTTCGTCACACTACTATAATTACTGTTGTTATATTATTGTTATAGTTACTAGCTTGTGTGTTAAGATTTACTATTAACTTTTCATTGGCTTGGCTTTATATGTAATTATTATCCTGATGCGTCACTGTCTTTGCAATTAAAATTACAGAAAGAAAGAAAGAAAGAAAGAAAGAAAGAAAGAAAGAAAGAAAGAAAGAAAGAAAGAAAGAGGCTTTATCAAAAGAGCTAGGCAAAAAAAAATCCACATTTTCAGAGGCAGCATGGAAATGTCCAGGCCAGCAGGAGGTTGTTATCGCTACCACAATTACTTTGGAAGAAAATCAAGAAACAAGATGCCAAAATAGACAAGGGACTTTGTTCGCTCCAGATTATTGGTCTCTGAAAAGCCTTTTTGCTTCTTCTCCTTGGAAACAATTTTTTTGGAATCCCCTTTTGCAGGAAGTGAAAAAAGAAAATTTCACAAGAATAGTCACGATGGACGCACACTTCTGGGTTGGCAAGGAGGAGATGCGTTTCAGTTACGTGGCTTCTACGCATCGAATCAAGAGTTAGATTGATGGGAAGAGGAGGGGAAGGCTATAAAGAGTTTTTGAGCAAAACTAAACAATTCTCTGGGGATGTGGCGGCTAGGATGCTGAGCTTGTCGATCAGAAAAGTCGGCGGTTCGAATCCCCTAGCTCCGCGTAATGGAGTGAGCTCCCGTGACTTGTCCCAGCTTCTGCCAACCTAGCAGTTTGAAAGCACGTAAAAATGCAAGTAGAAAAACAGGGACCACCTTTGGTGGGAAGGGAACTGGCCTCCAGAAGTTGTGAATGCTCCAACACTGGTTTTAAAGAAGAGATTGGACAGCCGTTTGTCTGAAACGTTAAAGGCTTTCCTGCCTGAGCAGGGGGGGTCAGACTAGAAGACCTCCGAGGTCCCTTCCAACTCTGTTCTTCTAGATTCTGTAAAATGTTCTTGTGTAAACTCTCCGGTGATGAACCCATAACCCTTCGAGACCGCCTGCTGCCACATACCTCCCAGCGGCCAGTAAGATCCCACAGATTGGCCTCCTTCAGATGCCGTCAGCCAAACAGTGTCGGCTGGCGGGCCCCTCGGAGGAGAGCCTTCTCTGTGGCTGCTCCGACTCTTTGGAATCAGCTCCCCCCGGAAATCCGGACCTTACCCACTCTCATGGCCTTCAGGAAAGCCGTAAAAACTCGGCTGTTCCGGCAGGCCTGGGGCTGTTGACCTCACCGTTGAGGTCCGGCCCCGACTAGAATGAATGTACGAGGGTGTTTGTCGTTTTCAAATTGTTTTCTTTTATCGTTATGTGTTTTTTTCTTATATTTTGTGTAAGCCGCCCGGAGTCCTTCGGGATTGGGCAGCATATAAATATATTTAATAAACAAACAAACAAACAAACAAACAAACAAATAAATAAATGTCACGTATTGAAGGGTTGAACGGGAGGAGCCCCGGAATGCAAACATAACAATAAAGAACTAGCACAAAGAAAACATGGGACTCTCTACCCATCCAACGCTCTTCATTTTGGGAAGAAAATGTTGAAAAGGAGGGTGGGTGGGTGCGTGTAATCACGGGGGTTTCGAATAATTGAAGAAAACTTACTGCGAGTGCTTGATTTCCTGCATTAGAAGTTACAGGCACAGTGTGTTTTAAGGACGCGGCTTTCCCCTTGTCTGTGAACGATAGAAATTTAATTCTTTTTTTCCAAAACCAGACGCTTCCTGGCCAACACGCTTACCGTCTAAGAGGGGCTGGTCACGAAAGATCATGGCCGTCGCTTGATGAGTGGGTTTTGGGGGCGCCGATTGGCACCAGGGACAAAAGGACCTCTTTCTTAAGGGTTAATTTTCACCCCCTTCTTCCCACCGCCTGGGCTACTTGAAATGCCTCTGAAGAGCACTGGTAGTTCTCGGCTTACGACAGTTTATTTGGTGACCAAAGTCACATCGGCAGTGAGAAAAATGACCCAGGGTCCTTTTTCATAAGTTACAGCCTTTGCAGCCTCCCTGCGATCGCATGATTCGAATTCAGGCCCTTGGCAACTGGTTCATAGTGGCCACAGGACCGTTATGGTGTCCCGGGGTGAGTGGTGTGGTGGAGCTCTCGCCTCGCGATCGAGAGGTTGTTGAGTTCGATCCTAGAGGTAGAGGCAGATATTTCTCTCTCAACGAGAATCTATCTGCCGAACAAAACTCCGCACTGGCAACAGGGAAAGGCATCTGGCCAGTAAACACTATCCTAGCTCCATTCAGTTGCCCAGATTCCGCCCCACAAGGGGATTACGGGGTCGTTAAATGACTAAAAAAAAGAAGGGTCCCGGGATCATGTGATCCCCTTTTGCGGCCTTCTGATCAGCAAAGTCCATGGGGGAAGCCAGATTCACTTAACGACCGTGGTACTAACTTACCCACTGCAGTGATTCACCAAAGAAGTGCGTTACTAATTAGCTTCTGCAGCGACTCGCGTAAGAACGGAGGCAAGGAAAGGCTGTAACGTGTGTCAAAAGCCACTTAAACAAAGGTCTCACTTAACAAGAAAGAAAATGGTGGTCGTAAGTCGAGGGCTGCCTGTACTCGGGACACTTTACTTGGTCCTGAATTCAGCGGCTGGGTTATTCGGCTGGATCACGCCCGATCCCGATTTAGCAAAAGAGGATTTTAACACAAGTGCTTACCTTTCCCTTTTTCGAAATCTTCTCTTCCAGAACCACCCTCTGTCCATCAAGGCTGGAGATGGGAGCCCCGAGATCTAAGGGTTCTTGCTCGCCGTTCTGTCATCAAATTCAGAAAAAAAATATATGGTGGTTTTAAAGGAACTGAATTTGTGGCCAGCACCGTAACCGTGAGTTAGCGCGAATAAAGCAATCGGGATTTGGATTCAGCCACTCCAGACCTGGTGTGTGTGTGTGTGTGTGTGTGTGTGTGTGTGTGTGTGTGACTCGCCATCTGAGGACTGACGGACGGCCCGGCCCCCGCCTCTCTCTTCCTCTCTGCCAGCTCCGTTCCCTCTTACGCCCTCAGAGGTCCCAGGTTGCCTTGATGCTGATCCTGACCCCCCCCCACCGCCTTCTATTCCTCTGATCCAGCTGTTTGGGGGGGGGTGCGGGCAGCTTGCAGGCCACAACATCTGCTTTGGCTTTATTTCTCGCTTCTATACTGTCCGGTGTATTGCAAGCTGCTCAAATTCAGGGGGTACCAAGGTGAATTTTTAAAAAACACCGTATTTTTGGAGTATAAGACGCACCTTCCTCCCCTCTTAAAAGAGGCTGAAAATTTGGGTGCGTCTTATAGCCTGCAGTGCTGCATTTAACCACTGCGCCACCTCGGCTCTGTAATTTATACCCTGTATTTGCTCTGGGAAGTTGGGGGGGAAGGGGGGGGAGATGGGCGCGGGGGGGGGAAGTGTGGGTGAGGGAGGTATTTATTTGTAAATATTTTTTAAAAATTTTCAATAAAAAAAGAAAAGAAAAATACGGTGTATCAAGGAATTAAAACTTAACACGCAGAATCTGGAATTCTATAAAATATGCACGTAGAGGAGAAGGAATAAAAACTGCTTTAATCTCCCATTGGTGAGATTAGTGTGTCTCTTAATGACAAATGGGGTTGGAGACCTTTATTTATCGTAAAGGAAAACGCCGTAACATTAAAATCTCTAAAAACAAACAAACACAAAACCTATTTCAGTTCAAGGAATGACTTACTAGTCGGGCCACGAGATTATTCAGGTTCAGTCCGTATTTTGCCACGACTGGGCGCAGGACTTCCGTGACTGGCTTGGTGGGTTTAGCCTTTAAACCAACCGACCTGTTTATAGGGAGCAGATCAAGCCTGAAACGGATAGACAAACCGGAGTGAATATAGCTACTCCTCGACTTACGACAGCTCATTTAACGACCAGTCGAAATTGCAACTTGATTTTGACAAAAAAGCGACTTAAGACCGTTTTTCTCACCCTTACTTATCCAACCTTAGGATACCGAAACCGTCATAAGTACGAACCAGTGCTTGCCAATGAGCCGAGCATCTAAATTTTGATTACCAGGCCGTGGAGATGCTACAAAGGTTGTGGGGTGTGAAAATTGGCCATATACCACTTTTTTTTCAGTGTTGTTGTGACTTTGAACGGTCAGTTAAGTGAACCGTTATAAGTTGAGGACTACCGTACTTAATAATTAGCAATAGCAGTTAGACTTATATACCGCTTCATAGGGCTTTCAGCCCTCTCTAAGCGGTTTACAGAGTCAGCATATTGCCCCCAACAACAATCCGGGTCCTCATTTTACCCACCTCGGAAGGATGGAAGGCTGGGTCAACCTTGAGCCTGGTGGGATTTGAACAGCCGAACTGCAGAACTGCAGTTAGCTGAAGTAGCCTGCAGTGCTGCATTTAACCACTGCGCCGCCTCGGCTCACTTAAGTGAACCGTTATAAGTTGAGGACTACCGTACTTAATAATTCAGTTGTTAAGGAGAATCTGATATTGCAACCGTCGTAAATGTGAACTGAGATGCGTTAGGAGTGGTGCGGTGGCCTAGAGGCGGAGCTCACAATCAGGAGGCTGTGAGTTTGATCCTAGGTAGAGGCAGATATCTCTCTCTCTCTCTGGGCACAATGAAGAATATATATCTGCTGAACAAAACTCCGCATTGGCAACAAGAAAGGCATCTGGCCAGTAAAAAAAAAAAAACTTCAGTTGCCCAGATTCCACCCCGCAAGGGATTACGGGGTTGTTAAAAAAAAAAAAAATTAAATGTGAACTGGTTGCTAAGCTCCTGGATTTTGATCACATGACCATGGGGGACGCAGCCACGGTCGTAAGTGTGAAAAATGGTCGTAAGGGAGTGACAAGGGGGTCGGAGCAGGTTTCTGGTCTTACCGAAACAACGTCCTTTTTTCTAAGCGGAGGGTTTGGGAATCCAGAATGCTGCTGTCCTGCTGCAATACGAGTGGCTGCCGACAGAGAAGGACGGAATCACATTTAACGTCACGCTTGATGGGTGAAATGAGTTAACAAACCGAGAACTTTCATTGCCCCTTGAAGAGTAGAGACTTTTACTCCAGAGAAAACACCTGGAGATGCCTTCAGCAGAGGTTTCTGATCGGTTATTGGTTTTCTTTCCATTTAATTTAAACCCCGTTGGAACTATTACAAAAATAAATAATGCAATTTGGTCATCGTTTCAATCAGTCAGAATAGAGCTGGAAAGGACCTTGGAGGTCTTCTAGTCCAGCCCCCTGCTCAAGCAGGGGACCCTAAACAATGTCAATCAATCAATCAATCAACCAATCAATCAGAACAGAGCTGGAAGGGACCTTGGAGGTCTTCTAGTCCAGCCCCCTGCTCAAGCAGGAGACCCTAAACAATGTCAATCAATCAATCAATCAATCAATCAGAATAGAGCTGGAAGGGACCTTGGAGTCCAGCCCCCTGTTCAAGCAGGAGACTCTAAACAATTTCAATCAATCAATCAATCAATCAGAATAGAGCTTGAAGGGACCGTGGAGGTCTTCTAGTCCAGCCCCCTGCTCAAGCAGGAGATTCTAAAACAATTTCAATCAATCAATCAATCAATCAGAATAGAGCTGGAAGGGACCTTGGAGGTCTTCTACTCCAGCCCCCTGCTCAAGCAGGAGACCCTAAACAATTTCAATCAATCAATCAGAATAGAGCTGGAAGGGACCTTGGAGGTCTTCTAGTCCAGCCCCCTGCTCAAGCAGGAGACCCTAAACAATGTCAATCAATCAATCAATCAATCAGAATAGAGCTGGAAGGGACCTTGGAGGTCTTCTAATCCAGCCCCCTGCTCAAGCAGGAGACTCTAAACAATATCAATCAATCAATCAATCAATCAATCAATCAATCAATCAATTAATCAATCAGAATAGAGCTGGAAGGGACCTTGGAGGTCTTCTAGTCCAACCCCATGCTCAACCAGGAGGCCCTAAACAATTTCAATCAATCAATCAGAATAGAGCTGGAAGGGACCTTGGAGGTCTTCTAGTCCAGCCCCCTGCTCAAGCAGGAGACCCTAAACAATTTCAATCAATCAATCAGAATAGAGCTGGAAGGGACCTTGGAGGTCTTCTAGTCCAGCCCCCTGCTCAAGCAGGAGACCCTAAAACAATGTCAATCAATCAATCAATCAATCAATCAGAATAGAGCTGGAAGGGACCTTGGAGGTCTTCTAGTCCAACCCCTGCTCAAGCAGGAAACCCTAAACAATATCAATCAATCAATCAATCAATCAATCAATCAGAATAGAGCTGGAAGGGGCCTTGGAGGCTATTGGGGTGGTATGTAAGTCCAAATGCTATCGCTATCGCTAACCTCTGCCTCCCTCTTGGAAAAATGTAGCCTAAAAATGAATATATATATATATATATATATATTTAAAAAGTCCCAGGAGGGTGAAGTACCTTATCGCCGCCAATTAAAAAGAGGTCGACGGCAGCCATGCTGATCCGCTGCCTTTCGCAGAAGTCGGAGAGCGCCTCTTTGAGGAGAACCCGCCTCTGACAGGCATAACGGAGGTGGAGCCGTCGGGGAGGTGGATGTGGCAACACTTGGGGGGCTTCTCTTTGGCGGCGGGAGGTCCCGAGGGTCGGCAGGGCTCGCCCTTTGAAGAGAAAGCGTTACGGATCTGCTGGGTAAATCGAGCGGGGGATTTAAACAAAGTACAGTGGGGCCTAGCGCTGCTTAACGGAGGGAGCTCCCGTGACTTGTCCCAGCTTCTGCCAACCTAGCAGTTCGAAAGCATGGAAAAAATGCAAGTAGAAAAATAGGAACCACCTTTGGTGGGAAGGGAGCAGCGTTCCGTGCACCTTCAGGCGTTGAGTCATGCCGGCCACATGACCACGGAGACGTCTTCGGACAGTGCTGGCTCTTCGGCTTTGAAACGGAGATGAGCACCGCCCCCTAGAGTCAGGAACGACTAGCACGCATGTGCGAGGGGAACCTTTACCTTATTGACTAGACATTTCTATAACAACAGAATGCTGGCTGGGGAATTCTGGGAGTTGAATTCCGGACATCTTCAAGTTGCCAAGGTTGAGAAACACTGATTTAAAGCCTCAGATACCTTCATCCTCTTCAGTGGAAAGACAGTGGCTAGGACAGTGTTTCTCAACCTTGGCAACTTGAAGATGTCCGGACTTCAGCTCCCAGCGAATGCTGGCTGGGGAATTCTGGGAGTTGAAGTCTGGACATCTTCAAGTTGCCAAGGTTGAGAAACACTGTCCTAAGGCATATTTCCCATCCAAAACGCCAAATCTTACCATTTCCAGACTGGCAGCCGAAGATAAGGAATCTTGAGATTTTTGTCTGTAGGAGAGTTCGCCCGACTGAGGAGATTCTGGGGAGAAATATTAAGTCAGAGGTCTCTATTAGCTGGGCTTAAAAACCTCACAATCCTCCTCGGAAGGTCTTAAATCAGCTTTTCCCGCGATTTCTGCGCTTCAATCTCTGAAGGGAATCTCGATTTAAGACTCCAGCGGTTTTAATTCTCTAAGCGCAACAAAAGTATTCGGACTCCAAAATTGGACCAAAAAGGACTGGAATTCTGGATATATTTTCTAACTCTCCCTTCCATCTCCATATACAAGCGGTTTGCGTTTATGACAGTGGCAGTGCCCCCGGGGGCTCACGTGTGGTCCCCTTTTGCGACCTTCTTCCAAGGGGGAAGCCAGATTCACTTAACAACCTTGTTAGTAACTTATCAACTGCGGTGATTCACTTAACAATGGTGGCAAGAAAGGTTGTAAAACGTGGCAAAACTCCCTTAGCAAATGTCTTGCTTAGCAAGCTGAATTTTCCCTCCCTTCCTTGCTTCTTTCCTTCTTCACTCAGCTTTCCTTCCTTCCTCCTTCCTTTCATCCCTTCCTCCCTCCCTTTCTTCCCCTCTCCTTCCTTCTTTCCTTCTTTCTTTCTTTCTCCCCTTCCTTCTCTTTCATTCATCTTCCTTCCTTCCTCTCTCTCAAAATCCTTCCATCCATTCTTTTCTTCCTCTCCCTTCTTTCCTTCTCTTTCTCTTTCTTTCTCTCCTTCCTTCTTCCTTCCTTTCTCTCTCTCACAGAAGCCTTCCATCCATCCTTCTCTTCCTGCCCTTCCTTCCTCCTTCCTTTCATCCCTCCCTTTCTTCTCCTCTCCTTTCTTTCCTTCTCTTTCTTTCTCTCCTTCTCTTTCATTCATTTTCCTTCTTTCGTTCCTCTCCCTCGGAATCCTTCCATCCATCCTTTTCTTCCTCTCTCCTTCCTTCTTTCCTTCTCTTTCTCTTTCTCTCCTTCCTTCTTCCTTCTTTTCTTTCTCTCACAGAAGCCTTCCATCCATCCTTCTCTTCCTATCCTTCCTTCCTCCTTCCTTTCATCCCTCCCTTTCTTCTCCTCTCCTTCTTTCTCTCCTTCTCTTTCATTCATCTTCCTTCCTTCCTCTCAGAATCCTTCCATCCATCCTTTTCTTCCTCTCTCCTCCCTTCTTAACTTCTCTTTCTCTTTCTCTCCTTCCTTCTTTTCTTTCTCTCACAGAAACCTTCCATCCATCCTTCTCTTCCTATCCTTCCTTCCTCCTTCCTTTCATCCCTCCCTTTCTTCCCCTCTCCTTCCTTCTTTCCTTCTCTTTCTTTCTCTCCTTCTCTTTCATTCATTTTCCTTCTTTCTTCCTCTCCCTCGGAATCCTTCCATCCATCCTTTTCTTCCTCTCTCCTTCCTTCTTTCCTTCTCTTTCTCTTTCTTTCTCTCCTTCCTTCTTCCTTCTTTTCTTTCTCTCACAGAAGCCTTCCGTCCATCCTTCTCTTCCTATCCTTCCTTCTCTCCTTCTTCCTCCGTCTCTTAGAATCCATCCACCCATCCTTTTCTCTCCCCCCGCAAAGCTTTTACCTTCGGATGTTAGAACCCACCTTTGAGACAGTTGCCGTTCTCCTTCTTCTTCTGCGATCTCCCCAGACTCCTGCTTCTCGACCAGGAGAAGAACGTTCCCTTTTTCTTCTTCTCGCCGTCTTCTTCTCCAGATTCTTCATTTAAGGAGCGGCCGGACTTGGCTTTTCCACCTAACTACCAACAAGTGCAATGTTAAAAATCACTTTCCGCGATGGTTTCTTCCTTTCGCCAGTGGCACGACAAAACTGCGCTCGTCAAAATCGCGGTGATGAAATCGCGGCGCTAAACCCGCGATGTCATCACCGCGCGTCATCACCGCCGCGACAACAGCGCGGCAACAGAAGGGCGCTTTAAAACGGCGGCGTGGCAGAAAGCCGACTTCAATTAAGGTAAGGGTTAGGATTAGGTTTAGAGGTTTGTTTTAGGGTTAGGTTTAGGGTTAGGATTAGGGTTAGGTTTAGGGTTAGGTTTAGGGTGAGGTTTAGGGTTAGGTTAAGGGTTAGGTTTAGGGGTTTGTTTTAGGGTTAGGTTTAGGGTTAGGTTTAGGGTGAGGTTTAGGGTTAGGTTTAGGGTTAGGTTTAGGGTACTGAGTGCTTGGGAATGCGCAAATTTGCCCTCCGCGATTATGTCATCGCGGTAGGGTCGCGTTTTTCCTTAGCGCTTAGAACGGCGCGAATTAGTCTTCGCGCTTATGTCTCCGCGGATAAGGGCTTCGCGGATTTGTGGTGGAACCCCTTTCACCAGACCGGTGCTTATATTTGGCTGGTTCTGCTGCCTCCGCGTCCTCTTCTTCCCAAACAACTTTCAGTCCCACAGACATACACACTTTGCAGCAGGCGTGAAATCCAGTTACCTACGCTACCAGTTCGCGCGGGGCGCCCGTGGTGACGTCTGGGCGGGTGGGCGGAGTCTCCCGCCACCCGCCACTACCGGTTTGCCCGAAGCGTATATTGGAGGCAGTGACCCTTTGAGATCTGGATGCCATGAAATTTCGTTTTAATGCATGCCAGTTAGTGGACCTTCAAAGTGACAATGAAGTTATTCTATTCTATTCCACACCAGCAAGAATTCAGTCTCTTTTCAACCGCACAGCCTAAAAAAATAGATACCTTTCTGGGAGTGGAAACAGGGAACATATCCGGACCGAAACTGGACTTCTGAGTAGGGCTGCTTGGGACCCATTGCGGATCGGAGACCGGGCGGCCTTCCACTTCGGCTAAAACACATTCTTGGTAAAACGGAGACTTCAGAAAGCGTGCGTAGCTGTCGAATTTCATCAAATTGAAGATCTAACGGACGAAACGGAGTTCTATTAAGGCAGAATTCACCCCACGCTGCAGCGAATACCAGTTTCCAAAGTGGCAGAACTTGTCCCCCGGGATGGGAATAAAATAAAATAAATAAATATTTCGGGGGGAAATTGGAGTAGCTAAAGGAGAGTGTTCTGACCGAGGCTTCCCGAGAGCATGAAGCAAACTCCTGGCCCCAACAAAAAACAACAACCCGTTTTATTAATTTCCTGTGAATTCTGTTCATTCGCATCCAGCAAAGCCTTTCAAGGGAGGATTTACAGTCACAGACCTTATCTGGCTTGGAGAGCTGCCAGGCCGACATCTGCAAAACTTGGCCAGGAGTCCGGGAGAGTCACAAATCAATTAAGCAAATTGATTGTCTCCTGCAAACTCCACTCCCCTTTCGCTCCTCTTTTATTTCCTCTGGGAGGGGCCATTCAACCAGCGGAAGGGGACTGTTCAGATTTCCGACGGTACCTGAAGCTGCTGATCTTTGAACATATTGGATGCGGTGCAGTCAGGACATCGTCCGCCAGCTGGACTTGGCTGTCGATATTGACCGGAGTCGTAGCTTTGCTGCATAAATATTTATTAAAGATCTCCTGCGCTCGGAATGAAAGCTGCGAAGCAAGAAGAAAGGACGTTAAAAAAGGGAAGCGTGTAGGAATTAAGAGAAGTAACAACGTTCCGTGAGCCTTCGGCGTCGAGTCCCGCTGGCCACATGACCCCGGAGACGTCTTCGGACAGCGCTGGCTCTTCGGCTTTGAAACGGAGATGAGCACCGCCCCCTAGAGTCGGGAACGGCTAGCACAGATTTGCAAGGAGGGGAACCTTTACCTTTTACGCAGGAATTATGGCAGCCGTGATACAGGCCGACCTCGACTTACAACAGTTTCATTTAGTGACCGCCACAACGGCACTGGGGAGGGGAAGGGACCTATGACCATATTTTCCATTGGCTTCCATGGCTTCCCTGGTTCAGGCGGTCACAAAGGGGATCATGTGACCCCCCCCCCCAAGACTGCATAAATACGAGACCGTTGCCAAGCATCTGAATTATGATCATGGGGATGCCACGAAAGTCGTGCGAAAAATTATCACAGGTCACACTGGCGTGGTAAATTTGAACCGTCACTAAATGGGCTGTTGCAAGTCAAGGATTAGCTATCTTCTCCTTCCCCCGGGTGTGTGTGGCTCCTTTCTCCTCCCTGATTCTCCCCCTCCCCACCTCGGACTTTTTCCAAAAGTGTTTGAACGGCCAGAATTTATTGTAGGTTTGTTTCAAAATGAACAGAAAAAAAGAGGGGGGAAAAAGGCATTTGACCGTATGGACGTACCTCATTTTTGTCGTGAGCAGGTATGTGGTTAAAATATTCGCAGGCCTGCCAAAACAGTATGTTTTCTTCACTAAATTCCTTCCGTAAAAAATCCTAGGTGGGAAAGAGGAATTAAAAACCACGCTGAGGGGAAATGTCCCAAGGACCTTCCAAAAGCCCACCAGGTCTCAAACCCTGAAGCATCTTCCAGACAAGGGACCCTCTTGTGTCTCTTTCAAAGTCTAGGTAGGTAGCCATAATGACATTCCTCCTCGGGATGTCAAGGTCACCTTTCCCCAGCACCTGGATGGATGTAGATGGGAGGAAACTTCCTTCGTGGCAATGGTTGATTGGACCATGGGATGGACTTGTGGGTGTGGAGGCAAGATCTTGAACTTTCAACTGGGGGGGGAGAACTGGGAAGCTTTCAGATACGGGTTTTCCCAGATGTGCCAACATGGCTTTCTTCATAAATTGGAACTTTGAGGATTGTCTACCCTCGGAGGTGTTATTTATTTGAGTTATTTATTTGCTATTTGGAACCCTGACACCAGTAGGATCCCACCACTGAGAAGGATGATGGGGCCACCATACTTGTGATGGCCCCCGAAGGAGACAACCATATTACTGGCCCATATACAGGCATAAAAATGGAGGGGAATCTCCGGGTTGGCTCCATCTGCCCATCTCGTGGCACGAAGGATTAAGAAGGGGGTGTGGGTGTGCATGCATGTCACACAATGAGTTTCTCTTTTCAAACAAGACCCCTCCCCAAAGAGATCTAGACAAACAGGAACATCCAGACATTCCTGAAGCTGCGATGCCCACGTGTCTTGAAAAAGCACCTTTGGGACAACCATGACCTGGATGATGGAGAAGCTCCATAGACATCTAAATAAATCACAAATAAATAAAATCTAAATCTAAAATCTACAGATGGCATTTCTTCCAACCAAGGTCATGAGCACCTGGGCAGAGCCTTCCTTCCTTCCTTCCTTCCTTCCTTCCTTCCTTCCTTCCTTCCTTCCTTCCTTCCTTCCTTCCCTAAGGCCTGTGACTCCCATTCCATCTTGCCGTGTTTGCCCGAGGTCAGAGAAGACCAGCCTAGGGGGGATTGTCCGGGATATTCCAGGCTGGCCATGCCCTCTTAGACACCACCAGGATTAGGGTTAGACATTGGCCTAGAGGTGGAACTCTCGCCTCACAATCCGGAGGTTGTGAGTTTGATCCCAGGTAGGGCCTCCTGCTTGGGCAGTGGGTTGGACTAGATGACCTGCAAGATCCCTCCCAACTCTGCTAATCTGTTTGTTCAGCACGCACTCCGTTTGCGATAACGCCAACCCCAAAACCGCGGCTGAGCCGTTGCTCCGTTGCTTACAGAAAAATATCGAATACCAAGTGGATCCTGAAGAAGCCGCTCAAAGGAAACAGCCCAACTGGCAACTCTTCTCTCCCGCTGTCGTTGGCAGCTTTGGACACTGGGCAGACTGGCATTGCTGCTGAGGCTGGTGTCACTGGCGCCATCTTTCAAGTTGCTATGATTCAGCTCTGCGGGAACGTCCAAAAATAATAATCATCCTCATCATCATCTGGCAATAAAAGTACGGCTGTGTCAATCCAGTGGTGGGATCCAAATATCGTATTTTTCGGACTATAAGACGCACCGGAGTATAAGACGCACCAAGATTTTGAAGAGGTAAATTAAAAGAAAAAAGTCCCGTCCCCCCGGAGCAGGACTCCCAAATCCTCTGCAAAAAATTGGGCATGCAGAGTTTGAGAAGCCTGCAAAGTGCTCCCGGGGGGGGGGGGACTTTTTTCTTTTAATTTACCTCTTCAAAATCTTGGTGCGTCTTATACATGACCACGGAGACGTCTTCGGAGGGCGCTGGCTCTTCGGCTTTGAGACGGAGATGAGCACCGCCCCCTAGAGTCGGGAACGACTAGCACATATGTTTAGTTTAACGAAAAGGAATGGGGTGACATGAGAGCAGTGTTCCAGTATCTAAAGGGTTGCCCCAAAGAAGAGGGAGTCAAGCTATTCTCCAAAGCCCCCGAGGGCAGGACAAGAAGCAATGGGTGAAAACTAATCAAGGAGGGAAGCAACCTGGAATTAAGGAGGAATTTCTTGACATAATCAGTGGAACAACTGGCCTCCAGAAGTTGTGAATGCTCCAACACTGGAAGTTTTTCAGAAGACACCAGAAAACCATACATCTGAAATGGCGAAGGTTTTCCTGCCTGAGCAGGGGGTTGGACTAGAAGACCTCCAAGGTCCCTACCAACTTACCTGGATAAAGCTGGTATGACCCCCTGGCGTGGTGCCACTTCAGCAGACCCCTCCAGTCACTCAGGGAGGGCCACCTTTCAGCGGCCATGCCCGGCCGAGCGGCCGAGCCCACGGAGAAGGCCCGGCTGGCCTCCCGGTGGCGGCGACACCAGCAGCCGCCAGCATCCTTTCTTCCTGTTCCTTTCACTCTGTTTTACAGCATGTCTTCCAAGTGGCATCCGCCAGCCCCCCCACCCTCCCTGAGAGCCTGTAAGATGCTCTGGGCACACCTGACTCAAATTCGATCCAGCGAGACATCAATAATTGAACGAGAAAGGCTGTTGCCGAAGAGACATGAATTATTCAACCTGCAGCGCAATGCAAGGACAGACGCAGCGCTCCAGTGGCCACAGCCAAGAGGACAATCCAACACACACATACACACACACAGAAAGAGAGAGAGAGATAGGGAGGGAGGTTGGGAGAGAGAGAGGGAGGGAGGGAGAGATAGGGAGGGAGGGAGGGAAAGAGATAGGGAGGGAGGGAGAGAGATAGGGAGGGAGAGAGAGAAAGAGAGAGGGAGGGAGATAGGGAGGGAGGAGAGAGGGAGAAAGAGAGATGGGGGGGAGAGAGAGAGAAAGAGAGAGATAGGGAGGGAGGGAGAGATAGGGAGGGAGAGAGAGAGAAAGAGAGATAGGGAGGGAGAGAGAGGGAGGAAGGGGGAGAGAGGGAGCGAGAGGGAGCGAGAGAGAGATAGGGAGGGAGGGAGAGAAAGAGAGAGCTAGGGAGGGAGAGAGAGAGAAACAGAGAGATAGGGAGGAGGGAGAGAGAGAAAGATAACGAGGGAGGAAGGAAGAGAGAGAGAGATAGGGAGGGAGAGAGAGAGAAAGAGATGAGGGAGGGAGAGAGAGAGAGAGAGAAAGAGAGAGAGGGAGGGAGGGAGAGAGAGAAAGATAACGAGGGAGGGAGAGAGAGAGATAGGGAGGGAGAGAGAGAGAGAGAAAGAGATGAGGGAGGGAGAGAGAGAGAGAGAGAAAGAGAGAGAGGGAGGGAGGGAGAGAGAGATAAGGAGGGAGGAAGGGAGAGAGAGAGATAGGGAGGGAGAGAGAGAGAGAGAAAGAGATGAGGGAGGAAGAGAGAGGGAGGGAGGGAGGGAGAGAGAGAGAGAGAAAAGCCACTGGGCAGATTTTACAGCCAGGCCATTGTAGAAAGTTAGCACCCACCCACCCCTCCTAGAAAATTGAAATATCCTAGGAAATATTGAAAAGGCAGAATATTAGGCCAACCCAGCATTCATTCATTCATTCATTCAATCAATCAATCAATCAATCAATCAATCAATCAATCAATCAGAATAGAGCTGGAAGGGACTTTGGAGATTTTCTAGTCCAACCATTTGCTCATCCAGGGGACCCTAACCCACTTCAGACCAATGCTTGTCCAATCTCTCCTTAAAAGCTTCCAGTGTTTGGAGCATTCACAACTTCTGGTTGCAAGTTGTCCCACTGATTCATTGTTCTCTCTGTCAGGAAATTTCTGAGATTCGCAGAATGAAGGAGGAGGAGGAGGAGGACTGTGGGGTCCTTGATGCTCTCTGAGCTTGCTAGTTTTCTTGCAGACGTTTCACGACCCAACTAGGTAACATCATCAGTGCTAGAAGGGAGTGGGGTTTGTGAAGAGGAGGAGGAGGAGGAGGAGGAGGAGGAGGAGGAAGAAGAGGACTGTGGGGTCCTTAGTGCTCTCTGAGCTTGCTTGTTTTCTTGCAGACGTTTCACGACCCAACTAGGTAACATCATCAGTACTACTCATTGTCGCACACCTAAAAAATATCCGTTCTTTTCATAAACAGAGAAGCATTTCACTTACCTCCATCGGAGACGGTTGTAGACTGCAGGGAGAGAAGGAAAAAAGAAGGAGAGAGAGAGAGAGAGAGAGAGAAATGATCAGTCATGGATGCAAAAACTGGAAAACTCAAAAGATCCACCCCTTTGATCCGACTTTCAACCCATCAGCCCATTCAGTGAGATTTAAGATTTGGCCGGCAATGAGAAGAAAACATTCCCGATGAAAACATATTGGACGAATAAAAATTGATTTAAGAGGCAGGGAGACCGTTCTGATCGAGGCTTCCCGAGAGCATGAAGCAAACTCCTTGTCCCAAAAAACCTTTTTGATTTAATGTATTGTGAATTCTGTTCATTCACATCCAAGGGAGGATTTACGGTCACAGACCTTATCTGGCTTGGAGAGCTGCCAGGCCTATATCTACAAACCCTGGCCAGGAGTCTCGGAGAGTCACGAACCAATGAAGCGAACTAGAAGACCTCCAAGGTCCCTTCCAATTCCATTCTTCTATTCTCATGTTGGTGGCTTATCCCATGACGATCCCTAAGGGTTGAATCTTATGATTCACGAGGAATGTATTTTTTAATGACGACTACGATTTATCACTTAGAGCTGGTACGTCCAACGAGAGCTTATGCACCGGAGACAAATTCCTTGCGTGTGTTTGTGTGTCCAATCACACTCGGCCGACAAAGAATTCTAAAAGTTTTGTAGTGTGACGCCGTTGGCCTTCCCATCTCTGACTCCAACCTACTTAAACTACCTGATTTTTTCACCCTTCTAACTTTTTAATGTGTTGCTTTAACTTTTCACTCCCAATTTTGGCCTTGTTGACCTCTGTGTGTCTGTGTGTGTGTGTGTGAGTGTGAGTGTGTGTATCTGGCTCGGCCTGTTTTTTTTCTAGCACTTTTCACAACCTTCGTAGGACGGAGGGAGGCTAGTTCAGCTGGGAGCTAGAATATCCTTGAAGGCGCTAATAGTTGAAGGAGGGGGGTCCCTCAACCCAAGGCCGAGCGGGGTGCGGTGAGAGGAAGGTGGGAGCAGCTAGGAAAGGGGGCTGCTAAAATCCCCCCCCCTCTGTGTGTGAGACCCTGCTGGAAATTCGCCTGTCTGTCATCTAATCCAGTGTTTCCCAAACTTGGCAACTTGAAGATGTCTGGACTTCAACTCCCAGAATTCCCCAGCCAGCGAATGCTGGCTGGGGAATTCTGGGAGTTGAAGTCCAGACATCTTCAAGTTGCCAAGTTTGGGAAACACTGATCTAATCCATCCATATGAATGGAGACCTTGGTTCCAGGCAGACGCATATCAACGAACATCACTGTCTGCCTGCGCAAGGGGTCCTTGACTTATGACCACAGTGAGGGCGCCCTCAAATTTGCCTCGATAAGCGAAACACCGGCCGAGCGAGTTTTGGCCCCCGTTTCGCGGCTTTCCTCGTCAGGCGAATGACGGCCGACGTAAATCCAGTAACAGCGGCTGGTTGTTCAGCGAAAGTGGGACCCCCACCGGGACCGTCATAACTATGAACCAGACGCTGAGCGCCTGAAGTCGGATCAGGGGACCGTGGAGATGCCACAACGGTCGTTAAGTGTGGGGAAAAAAAACAGCCGTAAGCGGCTTTCTCCCGTGCTGCCGTAACTTTGAACGTTCGCTAAATGAGCTGTTGTAAGCCGAGGACTTGCTTGTACTTGAGGATTGTTCACTCTTACATCGGGCCAGGTTTGGTTCCTTTTTTTAAACTCATCGCCTAATCGTTCCTTGCCAGCAGCTGTTCCTACCGAGAAGGAATACTTAGCCTGGCGCACCTAAAACGTCGGACAACGAATGGAGATTAAAACATTTGGAGAGGAAGGTTATAAATGTCTGAATATCGGATGTGGAATTGACAAATTGGGTGAAAATCCCAGCAGAAAAGATGGCAGATGAACAGAGTCGGAAGGGACCTTGGAGGTCATCTAGTCCAACCCCCTGTCCAAGGAGGAGACCCTACACAATTTGTGACAATAGGAAGTCCAGTCTCTTCTTGAAAGCCTCCAGGGATGAAGCCCCCACAACTTCCAAAGGAAACTTCTGTTCCATGGGTTGATGGTTCTCACTGTCAGAAAATTTCTCCTTATTCCCAGGTTGAATCTTTCCTTGGTCAGTTTCCATCCATTCTTCCTTCTCTGTCCTTTCGGGTGCTTTGGAGAATAGCTTGACCCCCTTCCTCCTCTCTGTGGCAGCCCCTCAAATATTGGAAGATGCTCTCCTGTCTCCCCTGGTCCTTCTCTTCCCTAGACTAGCTAGGCCCAGTTCCTGCAGCCGTTCATCGTATGTTTTAGTCTCCAGTCCCCTCATCCTCTTTGTTGCTCTTCTCTGCACTCTTTCTAGAGTCTCAATATCCTTTACAAATTAACAGGGTTGGAAGGGATCTTGTAGGTCATCTAGTCCAACCCCTTCACCCAAGCAGAAGACTCTACACCATTTCTGACAGATGACAGTCCGGTCTCCTTCTTGAAAGCCTCCAGTGATAAAGCTCCCATAACTTCTGAAGGCAACTTCTGTTCCATTGTTTGAATGATCTCACTGTCAGAAATTCTCCTTATTCCCAGGTTGAATCTCTCCTTGGTCAGTTTCCATCCATGATTCCTTCTCTGGCCTTTCGGGTGCTTTGGAAAATAGCTTGACCCCCTTCCTCCTCTCTGGGGCAGCCCCTCAAATATTGGAAGACTGCTATCTTGTCTTCCCCTCTTTAATTTTGCGTGGATTCCTTCTCAAACCTGGGCACCTCCAAAAACATTTCCACCACCCCCCCAAACGAAGGTAAAGAGAGCCTAAGAAGAAATACCCCCCCCCCCCCCCGTTTTAAGCTTCTTTCTGCCCTCAATCCGCCCCGATCTTTCCAATATCCCACCCGGCTCTTTCGAAATGTTTCCTTCCGTTCCATTCCGAAGACATAAAAACCTAATGCAAATCGACAGGGTTAACATTTTGAACCAGCCACAAACTGGTCGAACCTCTGTTAAACCAACAACAACAACAACAACAACAACAACAACAACAACAACAAAAAGCAGCTGAGGAAAACATCAAGGGGGAAAAAAAGAATAAATATTTTAAACGGCTAAAGGAAGCTACACACCATTTAGTATTAAAATACTAGGAAAGTATTGTATTGTTTGCTGGCATCGTCAAATAACAAAAATCTCTAATCTGCAGAATAAAGACTTTTCACCCTAAACTCAAATTAGTCTATTCCTTTCTTTCATTCTTTCTTTCTTTCTTTCTTTTTCTTTCTTTCTTTCCCTTTTTTTCTTTTTCCTCTTCCTTCCTCTTTCTTTTTTCCTTTTCTTCCTTCCCCTTTTTTCTTTCTTTGTCTTCCTTCCGTCCCTCCCTCTTTTCTTTCTCTTCCTTCCTCTTTTCTTTTCTTTTCTCTTCCTTCCTCTTTTTCTTTTTTTCTTCTTCCTTCCTTCCTTTTTCTTTCTTTCTCTTCCTTTCTCTTTCTTTTTTCTTTTTCTTCCTTCCTTTCTTTCTCTTCCTTCCTCTTTCTTTCTTTTTCTTTTTCTTCCTTCCTTCCTTCCCTCCTCCCTTTTTCTTCCCTCCCTTCCTCCCTCCCTCTTCTTTCTTTCTTTCTTTCCATCCCTTTTTTCTTTTTTCTCTTCCTTCCTTTCTTTTTTCCTTTTCTTCCTTCCTCTTTTTTCTCTCTTTCTCTTCCTTCCCCCCTCCCTCTTTTCTTTCTCTTCCTTCCTCTATTTTCTTTTCTCTTCCTTCCTCTTTCTTTTTTTCTTCTTCCTTCCTTTTTCTTTCTTTCTCTTCCTTTCTCTTTTTTTTTCTTCCTTCCTTTCATTCTTTTCCTTCCTTCCTTCCTTCCCTCCCTTTCTTTCTTTCTCTTCTTTCCTCTTTCTTTCTTTTTTTCTTCCTTCCTTCCTTCCTTCCCTCCCTCTTTCTTTCTTTTTCTTCCCTCCCTCTTCTTTCTTTCTTTCTTTCCTTCTTTCTCTCTCTCTCTCTCCCCCCCCTCTCTCTTTCTTTCTTTTTAGCAAAGTAAAACTTACATGGCCGGCTTTGCAGTCTTTATCCATGAACAGACGGAATAAATCACAGAATTATCTTTCATTCAAGTCAAATTCTCAGGCTGGTCACTGAGACACGCTCCCCTTCTCCTTCCTCGCCGTCATAACTGGGAGTGTTTAGTGCCTCTTCTGCCTTCCTTCCCTCCTTTCTCCCCCCCAGTTGGGGACCCACCCAGGTTCGACGTAGGCTTTCTCCGCTGCGCTACAACGCGGAGTAGCGGCAGCCCAAACTCAAGGATTTAAAATTCCGGTGGTGACAATCCTTGCATAGCAATGGAGCTGTCGACCGAAGACAGCAGATTAAGGGATTATCCATACGAGATTTCGCCCCGCTTTGTTGGTGTTTTTTCCCCCAGTTCGAGTCTCCCTTTACGCCAGTTGAATCTTTAGCCCCGGATTCAAAGAATCCTGTAAAAGCTTGTTACTCTTTGCTGCCTCTTGGCGTGTCGCTGCATGTCCGCAGGAGATTGCCATCACACGCCAGACGGATCCGTGGCTTGCTCCAATCGACTGGCTCCTTTCTTCGCTCCGTTAAGTTGACGAGCTCTTCTCTTCTCCTGGAAGAACAGGATTCCCGCGGGAAAAAAAAAAAGAACGGGTACCACACCCACTTGTTTGAAACCGGCGGGGCGCTGAAAGGTTGACGAGAAATGTTCTGTAGAAGAAAATTAAAAGCACGGGCGGTCCTTGCCTTGCAACCGTTCATTTAGGAGACCAAAGTTACGACGTCGACTGAATGGCCAATGGTACAATGGAAAAAATAATAATTTTTTTTTTGGCATAACATAGAACGAGACGACAGATGTTGCTTCAGAACCATCTGCTCTTCACTACAGAATGGAACAGAACAGAATAAGAGATTCGGAAGGGACCTTGGAGGTCATCTAGTCCAACGCCCTGCTCAGGCAGGAGACCCTACAGCAGTGGGTCTCAACCTCCCTAATGCTGCGACCCTTTTCATACAGTTCCTCATGTTGTGGTGACCCCCAACCATAAAATTATTTTATGTTTTCTGTCTTTTTTTTCGAAAATATGTCTTTTCTTATGGTCTTAGGCGACCCCTGTGAAAGGGTCGCTCGACCCCCAAAGGGGTCCCGACCCACAGGTTGAGAACCACTGCCCTATAGGATTTCAGACAATTGGTTATCCAACCTCTTCTTAAAGACGTCCAGTATTGGAGAATTCACAACTTCTGGAGGCAAGTTATTCCACTGATTAATTGTTCTCAGGAAATTTATCCTTAATTCAAGGTTGCTTCTCTCCTTGATTAGTTTCCACCCATTGCTTCTTGTCCTGCCCTCAGGTGCTTTGGAGAATAGCTTGACTCCCTCTTCTTTGTGGCCGCCCCTGAGATATTGGAAGACTGCTATCATGTCTCCCCTAGTCCTTCTTTTCATTAAACTAGACATGCCCAGTTCCTGCAACCGTTCTTCATATGTTTTAGCCTCCAGTCCCCTAATCCTCTTTGTTGCTCTTCTCTGCACTCTTTCCAGAGTCTCCGTATCTTTTATACATCGTGGCAACCAAAACTGGATGCTGTATTCCAAGTGTGGCCTTCCCAAGGCCTTATAAAGTGGTATTAACCCTTCACGGGATCTTGATTCTCTCCCTCTGTTGATGCAGCCTAGAACTGTGTTGGCTTTTTTGGCAGCTGCTGCCCACGGCTGGCTTCTATTTAAACGGTTGTCCACTAGGACTCCAAGATCCCTCTCACAGTTACTGCTATTGAGCCAGTTTGAAGGTCCAGATGTCTTAAAGTCACCAAGGTTGGAGACCCTCGGTCCAGAAGAATAGGGGCTGCACCAGCTACCTCTGGTCCAGGGCACAACACTAAGTGTGAAGTTGTGCATTGACACAACCGATGCTAGGCTACCCTGATGAGATATCCTACGCGAAAGAAGGGACCTCAAAGCTTTATTATGCCCGAGAGAGGTGTTCACACAACCATCATCCTCTTTTAATGACCCCATAATACCTTGCGGGATGGCGTCTAGGGAACTGAATGGAGAAATGATGGAGGGATTATTGGCCTTCCTGTCGCCAATGCAGAATTCTATTCAGCAATTATATTCTCATCATGCCCAGAGAGAAAATGTTCTGACCCAGCTGCGCCAACAAGACAATGTCTAAAGTGAACTCAAAAGATTCCTTTATTAGGCAAAAAGATTCTCTCTCAACAAGTCTGTCCAGCAGGGAGATGAATAGTTCTCTGCCACATCTATTCATCTCCGCCCCCTGCCTTTGATCCCCAGAGCTAGGGTGGGGCTTCACTAGCAGCAGTGGCTCTTCTGTCCCAAGGACCGGCCCATAGATTTCCACTGCTCTCCTCTCCTCTGCCACATATATTCATCCCCGCCCCCTGCCTTTGATCCCCAGAGCCAGGGTGGGGCTTCGCTAGCAGCGGTGGCTCTTCCAGCCCAAGGACCGGCCCATAGATTTCCACTGCTCTCCTCTCCTCTGCCTTCTGTGCATCTGTGTGTCAGGCATTGGACCCAGCTCTTCCTCCTCTTCCTCATCAGCCCCCTCCAGACCTGGGGGCTGTTGACTCTCCATCTGAGGGCTGACGGAAGGCTCCACCTCTGTCTTTCTCTCTCTCTCTCCCTCTGCCAGCTCCATTCCCTCTTCCCCCTCGGAGCTCCCAGGTTTCCCACATCGCTGATTCGGCTGATGGAGGGGCCAGCGTCCGACAAGCCACAACAGAGAAATATCTGCCTGCCTAGGATAGAACTCACAGCCTCCTGATTGTGAGAACTCCACCTCTAGGCCACCACACCACTCAGTGATCACAACCACCCCCCAAATCTTAACCAACCAACCTCTCCCAGTGGTGGGTTTCAAAAAAAAAATCACTACTGGTTTGGTGGGCGTGGGTAGGGGCATGTGACTGAGTGGGCGTGGCCAACCTGACATCACTCACGTCCACTCAGGCACATGACCCCCACCACCAAGCCACACCCACGGGAAAAGCGGACTTGCAAGGCAATGGAATACACATGCACAAGGAACATGGCGGCGACGGCAGCAGCTTTCTCGCCGACCGGAGGACTTTTCAGCAGCCTGTGGCTGGCCGCGGCCTCTTGGGGAACCGGTATGCAAAGTGTCGGGGCGAGCGAGTGGCAACCGGGGCGAGCAAGTGGTGACAGGTGGACTGGTTCAGGGGCGTGGCCAGCCGGCCTGGGCTACCAGTTCACCGAACTTGGCAAAATTCCCGCAACCGGTTCTGGCAAAACGGTGTGAACTGGCTGAATACCTCCAATAGACTGATTAGATCCCACAGATTAGGCCTCCTCCGAATTCCATCCGCCGGCCAATGCCGACTGGCGACCACCCGGAGGAGGGCCTTCTCTGTGGCTGCTCCGACCCTCTGGAACGATCTCCCCTTGGAGATTCGAACCCTCACCACCCTCCAGGCCTTCCGCAAAGCCCTTAAAACCTGGCTGTTCCGACAGGCCTGGGGCTAAAGAGCTTTTGCCCCCTCCCTCGAATGGTATGGTTGTTGTGTGCTTTTTAAATTGTGTATTGTTTTGTTCGTCTTTCTTATTCTTTATTTGCACCCCTTCCCTTGACTTGGATTGTGAGCCGCCCTGAGTCCCCTTCGGGGAAAAGGGCGGCATATAAATGAAATAAATTCAATTCAATTCAATACCACCTCTGACGTAAGAAAACCTTTGCAGTTACGAATACGAAACGTTGCTAAGCAAAGCAGAATTTAAGATTCAGAAATGAGGAATCGGGGACGGGTAAAATTGACTTCGGGACAGAATCTCCAGAAATAACACGACTCCTCTGTTAATTTTCCCCCATCAGAATGAACTGTGCATTGACTGACTTCGCTCTGAGAACACGACGGTCACAAGTTACCTCAAGATCTTCCAGCGAACGGGTCACGCTGAATCTCTTGGAACGGCCGAACGATCTCCGAGCTGAAGCGGAGTGATGGAAGAGCTGCACCAATCCGAAGGCGGGTCCGAATTTTGCGCCCTAAATCAGCCACAGAAAAAGACGTTGAATATAGGTTTCCATCTTCATTTCTCCGCGATCTGTTTTCCCTACACCTTCCTTGAAATCAAATTGTTATTAAGCGTTATTGTAAAGCAGAAAGGAAAATAAAAAGTGTTGAGGACAGCAGAAGCTATTCGTTAAAGCGAGTTTTGCCCTGTTTTACAACCTTTCTCGACACCGTTGATAAGTGAATCACTCCACCGTTGCTAAGTGATCACATGATTTTGGGAACCCAGCAACGGTCCTAACTATGAGCCAGTTGCCAAGCCTCTGAACGGGGATACAGCGAAGGCCATAATAATGACAGTCATTTTTTCATTGCCGTCATAACTTCGAATGGTCAGTAAGTCGGTTGGTGGAATTTCAACGGTCTGGACGTTAAGTGGGACTGACAGAAGAGAATATTTTTACCTCAGGGCTGACCGAGGCTTCCCAAGAGCCTGAAGCAAACTCCTTGTCCCGACAAAAAAACCCTTTTATTAATTGACTGTGAATTCTGCTCCTTCACATCCAGCAAAGTCTTTCGAGGGAGGATTTACGGTCACAGACCTTATCTGGCTTGGAGAGCTGCCAGGCTGAGACCTGCAGAACTTGGCAAGGAGTCTCAGAATCACAAACCAATTAAGGAAACTAATGGTCTCCTGCAAACTCCACTCCCTTTTGCTCCTCTTTTATTCCCTCTGGGAGGGGCCATTCACCGTCCACCTGTGGCCTTACTCCCAAGTCGACCTCTGTTCTTTAGCTGTTCCCTTCGTCTGGCCACTCTACGCATGCGCACTCTGGGAACAGGCTCCAGCTGTTCTTCTGCTCCACTAATGTCTGATTCCGAAAGCAGCTGATAACTTGCATACGGTTCTGGTCCTTGGAACAACCAGTTCGGTGAATCGGATGCAAAATTAGCATCCGGTTTGCCCAAACCAGGACGAACCGGCTGAATCCCATCCCTGCTCCTGCGGTTACATGATCTCCTTTTGTGACCTTCTCAGAATAAAAATCCACGGGGAAGCCAGATTTGCTTAACAACCGGGCTACTAGCTTATCCATGGCAGCGATTCACTGAACAACCGAGGCAAGGGACAGTCATAAAGGGGGACAAAACTCACTTCGTTTGTAGAGGTTCTCAGTCATCCAGGTTATGGCTGTCCTCAAAGGTGCTTTTTTCAGGAGGCAACTGAAGTCCTTCCAATAAATCCTTCCATTCCCCCACTATCCTGTCTTGAGCGGAAGAAGCTTCTTGGAAGAGAAGCAAAACGTCTTCAAAAGAAAACAGACAAGAAGGTCCAGTTGCCTCCTGAAAAAGCCCCCTTGGGTCACTTCACAAATGTCTCACTTTACAGCAGAAATTTTGGGCTTGACTGTGGTCGTAAGTCGAAGACTACCTGTATGATCAATGGATCACTTTTGGCTTGTTCTTTTGCTAGGATTTTAGACCTCACACTTAAGAGTGGTGCAATGGCCTAGAGGTGGAGCACTCGCCTCACAATCAGGAGGCTGTGAGTTCAATCCTAGGTAGAGGCAGATATTTCTCTCTCTGGGCACAATGGGAAAATATCTGCCGAACAAAACTCCGCATTGGCAACATGAAGAGCATCCGGCCAGTAAAACACTCTGCTAATTCCTTTCAGTTGCCCAGACTCCATTCCACAAAGGATTATGGGCTCATTAAGGCGATGGTTTTCTCAGTTGCAATGGATGGCTGTGAAGATTGGACCATAAGGAAGGCTGAGCGCCAAAGAATGGAGGCCTTTGAACTCTGGGGCTGGAGGAGAAGACTCCTGCATTGAGTCCCTTGGATTGCAAGGCCATCCAACCGGTCAGTCCTAGAGGAGATCCACCCTGGCTGCTCTTTAGAAGGCCAGATCCTGAAGAGGAAACTCAAAGACTTTGGCCACCTGATGAGAAGGAAGGAAGCCAAAGAATGGAGGCCTTTGAACTCTGGGGCTGGAGAAGACTCCTGCATTGAGTCCCTTGGATTGCAAGGCCATCCAACCGGTCAGTCCTAGAGGAGATCAACCCTGGCTGCTCTTTAGAAGGCCAGATCCTGAAGAGGAAACTCAAAGACTTTGGCCACCTGATGAGAAGGAAGGAGGACTCCCTGGAGAAGAGCCTCATACTGGGAACGATGGAGAGCAAAAGAAGAAGAAGGGGACGGCAGAGAAGGATGTGGCTGGATGGAGTCAACGAAGCAGCCGGCCTGAGCTTCAATGGACTCCAGAGGATGGGAGAAGACAGGAAGGCCTGGAGGAATGTTCTACATGGGTCGGATACAACTTGGCAACTAACAACTACAAAAAAAAGACAATGATGATTAGCTTTAGCACTTGGTAGACGCTCAAGAAAACAATTGTTTCTTGCACTCACATTCACTCATTCCAAATCATTGGGAGGACCTGATGTTTGGTGCAATGGTCTAGGGATACTTGCTGATGCACGAACAACGCTAACACAACTGCATCTCCCCCCCCCGCGACATCGAGTTCTTTTTGTTGTGTCATTAAGACTGCCCGATCTTTGCAAAGTTTTCGAGTTCTTTGTCGAGCAAAATGAGGCGCAGCTGGGATTTGTTTAGCCTCGGATACACCAGCAATGCAAATGTTCCTAATTGCAGGGTTTCGAATGCTATTTTTAAACAATAGAATCTAAAAAAAATATAAAAATGTCTTGATTACGGGGTGCTGTAAATTCAAGAGAGGGGAGGGGGTATAAAAAAACAAAAAAAACACACCCCCACGTTTTCTGAAATGGTCTAAGACGCTCAAAATAACTGCCCTGCTTTTAATTTATTCCCGCCGACGTCCCTGCAGGACGCTAAACGCTTCATGCCGCCTCCACTCTGCAATTCTGAGCGTGCATCCAGATTTAGGCCTGTACATTTGGTAGGGAACAGATTGTCCGAAAGATGCTTTTTTTTTTTTTTTCAAGAGGTAAACTGGACTTTCTGTTTTTTTTTTTTTCCTTTTGACGTTTTGCTTCTTATCCCAGAAGCTTCTTCAGTTCTGATTGGATGGTGGGGAATGGAAGGATCGATACTCCTTGCAGACGGCTGGTCATTCGCATTCCTTTTTAGAGGGTCGTTGAGGCCACTTGGAGTTGGTTCCACCACAAAACCGCGCTCGACTAAACCGCGTCGCTGACGTCATCAACAGGGCGACAACAGCGCGGAGACAGAAGCACGCTGTAAACCCTAAACCTAAAATTAACCCCTAAACCTAAACCTAACCCCCCCTAAACCTAACCCTAAACCTAACCCTAAACCTAACCCTAAACCTAACCCTTAACCTAACCCTAAACCTAACCCTTAACCTAACCCTAAACCTAACCCTAAACCTAACCCTAAACCTAACCCTTAACCTAACCCTAAACCTAACCCTTAACCTAACCCTAAACCTAACCCTAAACCTAAACCTAATCCTAACCCTTAACCTAACCCTAACCCTAACCCTAACCCTTAACCTAACCCTAAAGCTAACCCTAAACCTAACCCTTACCTTAAGTTGAATCGGCTTGCTTTCAAAGCGCTATTTAAAGCGCCCTTCTTTCTCCGCGCTGGCTGTTGTCTCCCTGTTGATGACGTCAGCGACGCGGTTTAATCGGGCGTGGTTTAGTCAAGCGCGGTTTTGACGGGTCACGTTTGGAGTTTGTCTCTGTGTCCTCAGGGTCACCTGAGTGGTGCAAATGATACCTGTATGTAGTCTGCAGTTTTTTCCCCCGCTGGAAATAGGGAGGGAGGGAGGACTAGCAATAGCGCTTAAGAGTTATTTACCGCTTCATGGTGCTTTTACAACCCTCTCTAAGCGGTTTACAGAGTCGGCGCGCAGGTGGCTTTCGGCTTACAACTGAGCCCCAAAATTTCAGTTGTGAGAAATTCGTTAAGCAAGGTTTTGCTCCATTATTATATTAAATTTTTTTATTTTTATTTTTATTTTGTTTGAGTCTTCTTGTTCTGTGTAAGCCGCCCGGAGTCCTCCGGGATTGGGCGGCCTATAAATCTAATAAATTGAATTAAATTAAATTAAATTAATTATACGGCCTTCTTTGCTATAGTTGTTAAGGGAGTCGGTAAGAGCAATAGCGCCTATATACCGCTTCGTAGTGCTCTAAAGCCCTCTCTAAGCGGTTTTGCGGAGCTAGCCTCTGGCCCCAAACAATCCGGGTTCCCATTTTACCCATCACGGAAGGACGGAAGGCTGAGTCAACCTTGAGCTGGTCAGGATCGAACTGCTGGCAGTCGGCAGAGTTGGCCCGCAATGCTGCATTCGAATAGGAAGGAAGGAAGGAAGGAAGGAAGGAAGGAAGGAAGGAAGGAAGGAAGGAAGGAAGAAAGGAAGGAAGGAAGGAAGGACAATAGCAGTAGCACTTGGATTTATATACCGCTCCACAGTGCTAATTCCTTACAGGGTGATGTCTGGGCAACTGAATGGAGCTGAGTGTTTACTGGCCAGATGCCCTTCCTGTCACTAATGCTGAGTTTTTTTCAGGGGAGAGAAGGGGGGGAAAGAGAGGGAAGGAGAGAGAGAGAGAGATCAGGAAATAAAAGAAAGCACATTTGTGTCGAGGAGCACGCATATTTCATTAACAGACCTACCTTCTTATCTTCTTTAGGGGGTCGGAATCCGTGTTGGGAATCCAAGCGATCCTCCCTCTGAAATTCTGTCTCCGCCACGTCTTTCTTTGGGGACAGAGGATGAAGCTGGCCGAAGCTGCCGCTGACCTTGTACCTGTCCGCCGGGATTTTACTCATGGGAGGCGGAAGCGTCCCGCAGTTGACGCTCGACCAGCCGTCGGTAGAATCCGTGTACGACTCTTGGTCGCTCAGGCATCCGTGCTGCCAGTCTTTCAGGACGTGCGGGGGCAACCACCTCTGATGGTCCCCGGGGCTCTTCTGGCCCGGGGGCCCTGAGGCCTTGGATGAAGCCCCCGGAACGTCAACATGAGCCGAAGACGCCAGAAATTTACTTAGGCTTTGAGATTTGTCGGTCTGGAACGCGGGTCCCAATCCCGCACTTTCTTGTTCGTGACCAAAACTCCAGTGGGAATTTGGAACTCTGTTTACTGGGCTGCCCTGTAGATTGCTCAGCGGGTGTTTGTTGGAGTTGCTTCCTAAATCGACCACTAAAACCCGACTTTTTTCCTCCTGGTTGACATTCCCGATCCCGCTGTCGCTGTTGCTGCTCATGCTGTTGTTCCGGTGGGCGTCCGCGTCTCCGTCCAGGAAGGCCCTGGCCCTCACCCCCTCGATGAAATCCCCCATGTCCCTGTACAGGACGGAGACGAACTGCAGGACCGGGAGAGACGACAAGGGGAATTCGAGGCAGCCGTCGGTGTCCGGATCGGCCGTGCATTCCAACCCGAACCGCCGGGCGATGCCCTGATGGATTTTATGACTGAAGAGCTCCGGATCCACCATAAAGACGTGGCAGGATGTCCTTAAGACCGCATCGTCCTCCGTAGCCAAGCTCGCCTCCTCAACGCTCTGCATGGTGACCAGCCCGAAGAACCGTTTGTCGTCGGGGCAGAGCGCGCTGAAGGCCAGCTTCTCGGCCGGGTAGGTCGCGATCACGGCGGACGGGTTTGTGCGCAGCTGAATGGCGTCGTGCATGATCTGCATCGCCACCAACGAATGGATCCTTTGCTCGGCCCGAAGGCGGCGGATGGAGCCGCGGATGGCCTGCAAGCTGTCGTACTCCAGATTGGAGCTGGAAGAAGGAAGCTCGATGGATCCCAGGTAGCCCACCACCATGGCTACGTTTAAAATGCTCGCATCGATTCCGCAGCAATCCGGGTCAACTCGGAACACCGAGTCGTGGTTCAAGGTCGGTTCCCGCTCCTCGTCGAGGGATTTATCGCTCCCAGCGGGAAGTTCCGTTTCCAACTTGGACCCCTCGGACTTTTCCTTTCGCTTTGGCGCCTGCGTATCGCCGGTGGAAACGTTGGAGTTTTCGAAGATCATGTTGAAAATTTCGCCGGATTGCATTTCCTCGACCACTTTCACCGCCCGGTTGATCCCGGGGCCTTTCAGGTCAACCTTGGTCTTCGGCCACCCCTTCCCATCGCGAGCGCCATCTTCTTCCTCGCTGGAACCCGCTTCCACATGGCCGAAGCCTTCGGCGACGACCATGTGCAAAACCCCGGAGCATTTGCCGATCAGCTTCACCACGTCCTCGTGGGAGGCCCATTTCACGTTAATTTCGTTGATGGCGAAGATTTTATCGCCCGCTTTCAGCCCCACGTAATCCGCAGGGCTCCCTTTTAAAACAGAATTCAGCACGCAGGGAGCTTGGCCCGAAAGAGTGAAACCGTATCCCGCTCTCCCTCGGGCAATTTCGATGTTTCGGATGCTGGAGCTGTGAGCGCGCAGCCGCCTTTTCGGTTTCTCTCCTGGTTTGTACATGCTTGGATTTGGTTGGTGCCAAGAAAACCTCTGCAAGAATTACATTTTCGTGGGCTGTCTGAATCTTCACGTGTCCTAAAGGGGGGAAAAAAAATAACATCCGAAAAAGACGTTGAGATTGAGAAATAGGTACCCCGTTTTCCCCCAAAATAAGACCTCCCTAGATAATAAGCCCAATTGGGCTTTTTGAGCGTATGCACTTAAATAAGACGTCGCTCCTGAAAATAAGCCCTCCCCGAAAACACTGCAACACAGCAGCAGCCATGAGGTGACCATGCTCACCGCTTCCTGCACCTCAAAAGTAGTAACACCTCCCCAAAAATAAGGTCAAGCGCTTATTTCGGGGATCAAAAGAAAATAAGACCCTCTGTTATTTTTGGGCAAACACGGTATCTTCATCTATCTATCTATCTATCTATCTATCTATCTATCTATCTATCTATCTATCTATCTATCTATCTATCTATCTTTCTATCTATCTATCTATCTATCATCTATCTATCTATCTGTCTGTATCTATCATCTATTTATCATCTATCTATGTATCTATTGTATGCATGTATCTCTCTATCTCTCTATCTCTCATCTATCTCTCATCTAGCTCTCATCGCTCATCTATCTATTGTATCTATCTATCTATCTATCTATCTATCATCTATCATCATCATCTCTCATCTATCTATCTACTATCTATCTATCTATCTCTCATCTATCTATCTATCATCTATCTCTCATCTATCTATCTATTGTATCTATCTATCTATGTGTAGGTCATTAGATTATCTATCTATCTATCTATCTATCTATCTATCTATCTACTATCTACTATCTATCTCTCATCTCTCATCTATCTATCTATTGTATCTATCTATCTCTCATCTATTATCTACTATCTATCTCTCATCTTTCATCTATCTATCTATTGTATCTATCTATCTCTCATCTATCTACTATCTATCTCTCATCTCTCATCTATCTAGCTATTGTATCTATCTATCTATCTATCTATCTATCTATCTACTATCTATCTCTCATCTATCTACTATCTCATCTATCTATTGTATCTATCTATCTATCATCTATCTAACTATCTATCTATCATCTATCTATCTCTCATCTATCATCTATCTATCTATTGTATCTATTGTATCTATCTATCTATCTATCTATCTATCTATCTATCTATCTATCTATCTATCTATCTATCTATCATCCATCCATCCATCCATCCATCCATCCATCCATCCATCCATCTATTATGTTTCCCCCAAAATAAGACCTCCCTGGATAATAGGCCCCATTGGGCTTTTGAGCCCATGCACTAAAATAAGCCCTCCCTGAAAATATTGCAACACAGCTGCAGCCGTGAGGTGACCACGCTCGTCGCCTCCTGCACCTCAAAAATAATAAGTCCTCCTCGAAAATAAGGCCAAGTGCTTATTTCGGGGGTCAAAAGAAGATAAGACCCTGTCTTATTTTCAGGGAAACACGGCAATAGAATTCTTTATTGGCCAAATGTGATTGGACACCCAAGGAATCTGCCTTCGGCATTTAAATTTGTCTTTGCTCAGTTTTGCCCCTTTCTTACAAACGTCCTTGCCACCGTTGGTAAGTGAATCACAACAGCTGGCAAATTAGTAACCCCCCCCCCGACTCAACTTATGAACGTAACAGAGCTCAACATTTCTGTCGCAAAGGGAGGCATCTGTGTGAGTTTTGTGCCATGTTACAACTTTTCTCGCCACCGTCGTTAAGCCAATGGCTGAAGTTGTTCAGTTCGTCAGACGGTCGTGAAGCGAATTCGGCTCCCCCTGCGGATTTTGCCGGTCAGGTCGCCAAAGGCAGATCACATGACCTCCCCCCACTCCCCGGGGACCACTACGACTGTCGTAAGTATGAGTCAGTCATGAAGCATCCGGATTTTGATCACGTGATTGCGGAGATGCCACAATGGTTGCAAGTTTGAAAAATGGTCACGACTCACTTTTTTCAGGGCGGATGTAACTTTGAACGGCCACTAAACGAAGCCGTTGGAAGTCGAGGACTGCCTGTCCTGCAAAGCCATGGGCTTGAATCTTGACTCTGGGAAAGCAGGAAGGGAGGCAGAAAAAGGGGCCTACTCACTCCATTGCCTTCCTTCCTTTTCTCTTTCTTTCCTTCCTTCATTTGCTCTCTCCCTCCCTTTTCCTTCCTTTTCTATCCCTCCCTCTCACTTCCCTCTCTCATTCCTGTTCTTCCTTCCCTCTTCTTTTGCTCTCTCCCACCCTTTTCCTCCCATCCTTCCCTTTCTACCCCTTCTTCCCTTTGATTTTCCTTTCCCCTCTTCTCTTCCCTACTTTTCTTTCTTTCGCTCATTCCCTCCCTTTTCCTTCCTCCACTCTCTAAGCCTCCCTCCCTTCTGCCCTTCCTGTTCTTTTTTCCTTCCTTACTTCACTCCATCTTTTCGTTCCTTCTTTTCCTCTTTTCCCTTTCTTCCTTTCCTTTCTACCCCTCCCTCTCCCTTCCTTTCCCTTCCTGTTCTTTCTTTCCTTTTTTTGCTCCTTCCCTCCCTTCCTTTACCTACCTTCCTCCCCCCTTACCTTCCTTATTCCCTTTCTACCCCTCCCTCCTTCCTTCCTGTTTTCCTTCCTTCCTTCCTTCCTTTTCTCTCCTTTCTTTTGCTCCCGCCCTATTTTTTCCTTCCCTCTTTTCTTTCCTTCTCTCTTTCACTCTCCCTCCCTTATCCTTCCTACCCTCTTCCTCCCCCCCTTCTGCCCTTCCTGTTCTTTTTTCCTTCCTTACTTCACTCCATCTTTTCATTCCTTCTTTTCCTCTTTTTCCTTTCTTCCTTTCCTTTCTACCCCTCCCTCTCCCTTCCTTTCCCTTCCTGTTCTTTCTTCCTTTCTTTTTGCTCCTTTCCTCCCTTCCTTTACCTACCTACCTTCTTTCCCTTCCTATCCTTCCTTCCTGCTTTTTTTCCTTTCTTTTGTTTCCTCCCTCCCCTTACCTTCCTTCTTCTCTTTCTACCCCTCCCTCCTTCCTTCCTTTCCTTCCTTTTCTCTCCTTTCTTTTGCTCCCACCCTACTTTTTCCTTCCCTCTTTTCTTTCCTTCTCTCTTTCCTTCTCCCTCCCTTATCCTTCCTATCCCCTTCCTCCCTCCCTTCTGTCCTTCCTGTTCTTTTTTCCTTCCTTCCTTCCTTCCTTCACTCCCTCTCTTTTCTCTCCTTTCTTTCGCTCCCTCCCTCCCTTTCCCTCCCTCCCCTCTCTACATCTCCCTCCTCCTCTACCCCCCACAGAATTTCCCCATTTTTGAGAAAAGTGGATTTCACCTCTTAGCATCCCGGATGGGAGATTCTGGAGCCGAATCCAGCCATATCTTACGGCCTGGAGAAGTGGGCACCCCTGGCCAGGTCAAATGGGGCCAGCCAGACTTGTGAAGCTGGGGAAACGGGTTCAAGAGAAGACGCCACACACCTGGGAGCAATTATCCAAGGGCTTTACAGAGCCCGGCCAAAGGGAGGCAGACCTCAAAGGCATCTGAGAGCATAGCTATTATTCTAGGATAATGATTAGTTCTCAGACTGATAGCTCTGGAGGAGGATCGGTAATAATTAAGATTAATCGGGCAATTTTTTAGGCTGTTTTTCAGGGCATTTTTTTTTTTTGCTTTTTTTCCAGAGCTCCAAAAAACAGCTTAAAAAAATGGCCTGGAAAACAGGCAAAAACGACCTGAAAAAAGGACTCAAAACTGTTTTTGGGACGTTTTTGGCTGTTTCCATGCCGTTTTCTGGCTCTTCAGGAGCTGGCTGGCGATGGCATAAATGCCCACACTCTGCGTGCCACCCCTGGCACCCACGCCACAGGTTCGCCATCACGGGGATGCAAAGTACAGGTAGTCCTCAACTTACAACGGTTGATTGAGTGGCCGTCCGAAGTTACGAGGCCATTTGAAAAAAAGCGACTCGCGGAGACCGTTTTTTTTAAACTTATGGCCACTGCAACTTCCCCGGGGTCAGATGGGGGGGGTGTTGAAATATCGGATGCCCGACAGCTGACTCAGACTTACGACAGTTGCACGGCCCAGGGGTGGGTTACGCCACCCCCTTTCGCGACCTTCTGGCGTGCAGGATTCACGGGGAAAACCAGATCCGCTTAACAACAATGGAACAACGGTAGAGGTTCCCTTAACCGACTTGGGTGAGAAAATCCGTAACCATGGCCCAAAGCTCACTGTACAAACGTCTCACTTAGCGACATAAATTTGGGGCTCAATTGTGATCGTACGACGAGGACTCCCTGTGTGCCTGATATCGGTAGAAGCAGGCAAGAGAGCAGATTCAAGGGCAAAATAATTCATTATACCACGAAACCAAAGAAGAATAAGGACAAGTTTGAATAATACCAAGACCAGGAAGAAGAGTGCTTAAGACTTATATACCGCTTCACTGTGCTTTTACATCCCTCTCTAAGCGGTTTACAGAGCCAGCCTCTTGCGCCCAACAACCGGGCTCCTCATTTTACCCACCTCGGGAGGACGGGAGGCTGAGACAACCTTGAACTGATCAGGATCGAACTGCTGGCAGTGGGCAGAGTTAGCCTGCAATACTGCATTCTAACCACTCGGAAGAGGAAGGAAGGAAGGAAATGAGAAGGAAGGAAGGGAAGAGGGAAGGAAGGCCTAGCAGTAGCATTTATATACCACTTCACGGTGCTTTACAGCCCCTCCCTAAGCGGTTTACAGAGTCAGCCTCTTGCCCCCCAACAATCTGGGTCCTCATTTTATGAACTTCAGAAGGACAGAAGGCTGAGTGAACAGGAAATGAAAAGGAATGAAACAAAAAAGTAGGAAGGAAGGAAGGAAAGAAAGGAGGGAGGGAAAAGGAAGGGAGGGAGGAAGGAAAGAAGGAAAGAAGGGAGGGAGGGAGGAAATAAACAAGGAAGGAAGGAAAGGAAGAAGAGAAAAGGGAGGGAAAAGTAAGGAAACAAAAAGAAAGGATGGAAAGAAATAAACAAGAAAGGACGGGAGGGAGGGGGAAATAAACAAGGAAATAAATAAATAAACGAGGAAGGAAACAAGGAAGGAAAGGAGGGAGGGAAGGAAAAGGAAGGAAAGAAAAGAAAGAAGGAAATAAACAAGAAAGGGAGGGAAAAATAAACAAGGAAGGAAAGAAGGAAATAAAAAAGGAAGGAGGGAAGGAAACAAGGAAGGAGGGAAGGAAAAGTAAGGAAAGAAAAAGAAAGAAGGAAGAAATAAACAAGAAAGGAAGGGAGGGAAAAATAAACAAGGAAGGAAAGGAAGAAATAAAAAAGGAAGGAGGGAAGGAAACAAGGAAGGAAAGGAGGGAGGGAAGCAAAAGGAAGGAAGGAAACAAAAAGAAAGGAAGGAAGGAAATAAATTGAATTGAATTGAATTTATTATATTTCTATGCCGCCCTTTTCCCCGAAGGGGACTCAGGAAGTGGGAAGTGAGGGAGGGGGAAATAAACAAGGAAGGAAAGAAGTAAATAAAGAAGGAAGGAAAGAAGGAAGGGAGGAAGAAAGGGATAGGAAGGAGGAAGGAAGGAAGAACAGCAAGGGAGGAAGAGAAAAGGAAGGAAGGAAACAAGAAGGAAACAAGAAGGAAACAAGGAAAACAAGGACGGAAAGAAGGGAAGAAATAAAGAAGGAAGGAAATAAACAAGGAAGGGAAGGAGGGAGGGAGAGAAGAGGGAGGAAAGAAAAAAAGGAAGGCAATAAACAAGGAAGGAAGGAAGGAAGGAAGGAAGGAAGGAAGGAAGGAAGGAAGGAAGGAAGGAAGCAATAGGTGCCCCCAGGACTCCGTAAAATCCTGCCCAGGTGGGAGGGCCGGATGAGTCCCACCCTGCGCATGGATGTGCTCCCGTCTCCCAGAGAACCTGGGCAGGGAAAATCCCAGGGACATTCAGGCTTCCTGCCAGGCCTTTGAACTTTTCCAATCCCGGCTTTGGAAACGCAAAGCAGGGCAACAAAAGTTCTTTTTTTCACTAGCCCGGAAGCAAAACCTGCCATGAAATGTTAACCTGTCATTTTGCTCTTATTTCGCTTTGCAATCCACAATTTAGGCCAAGGAGGAAGCCCCCCCCCCCCCGGGAAAGAAACTCCAAGAAACTGGAAAAGCAGGCAGGCAGGCAGGCGGCCTCGCAAGACAGGGAGTCCCCGACTTGCGACCGCCCGTTTAGCGACCGGTCCGAAGCTACCACAGCACCGAAGGAAGGACCGTCTCCCTGGCTTTAAGATCCGGGCAGTCCCGCGATCCACAATTAGGATGCTCGGATGAACGGACTCCTGTTGACGACGGTGGCCGTGACTCTCATTTACGACGGTGGCCGTGTCCCCCGAGGGTCACGCAATCCCCCCCCCTTTTTTTTTGCGATCTTCCGACGAGCAAAACTCAACAGGGGGAGCCCGATTCGCTTAACGGCCGGGTTGACTGGCTTAACAGCTGCAGGGGATTCGCTTAACGACGGGGGCGAGAAAGGTCGTGAAAGAGAAGGCGAAGCTCACTTTAACCAATGTCTCACTTAGCAACGGAGATTTGGGGCTCCGTTGTGGTCGTATCTCGAGGACTACTTCAGCTGGAGGAAGGGGAGAGGTGCCAAAACATGAACTTCTCCCAGCAGCCTAAAAACTTTGCTCAACTCCAAAGGGTCTTTCCACCACCACGCCCTCCCCAAGAAGCAGCACGCCACCACCCTAGTGTGGCTGGGAAATTGGGGATTCCCCAGGGGGAAGAGAAAGGAAAAAGAAAGGAAGGAAAAGGGAAGGAAAAGAGGAGGGAAGGAGGAGAGGAAACGAAGGGAGAGGGGAAAGGGAGGGGAAGGGAAGCAGGAGGGGGGGAAGGGAAAGCAGAGGAAAGGGGAAAGAAGGAAAGGAAGGGGGAAAGGTAGAAGGGGAGCAGAGGGAAAGGGAAGGAGGAAAGGGAAGAATATAAAAGAATGAAGGGAGGGAAAGGAAGATAAAAGCAGAAAGGGAAGAGAAGGGAAGAGAAATGGATGAAGAAGGAGAGGAAAAGAGAAGGAAAGGAGAAAATGGAAGAATATAAAAGAGTGAAGGGGAGTTAGGAAGATAAAAGATGAAAGGAAAGGAGGAGAGGAGAGGAAAAAAAGGAGAGGAAGATAAAAGAAGAAGGAAAAGGCAAGGAAAAGAAAGAAGAAAAGGAAAGAGCAATGGAAAGGAAGATAAAAGGAGAAAGGAGAGGAGGAGAAAAAAGGAAAGGAAGATAAAAGTAGGAGGAGAAGGGAAGGAAAGGAAAGAAGGAAAGAGAAATGGAAAGGAAGAGAAAAGGAGAAAGAGGAAGAAAGGAACTGAAAGAGAGAGAGAGAGAAAGAAAAAGTGGGAAGGAGATAAAAAGAAGCTAAGGGATGGAAGAAGGAAAGAAAAGAGATGGAGGAAGGAAGCAGAGGGAAAGAGGAAAGAAGGAAGATAAAAGGAGGAAAGGAAGGAATGAATTGAAAGAAAGAAAGAAAGAAAAAGAAAGGAAAAGGAAGGAAAAGAGAGAAAGAAAGAAAGAAAAAGAAAGGAAAGAAGGAAGGGGAAAAGAGAGGGAGAGAAAGGAGAGAAGGAAGGAAAGAAGAGAGAAAGAAGGAAGGAAGGAAAGAAAGGAAAGGAAAGAAGGGGAAAAGAGAGAGAAAGAAAAGGAAGGAGAGAGGGAAGGAAAGAAGGAAGAGAGAGAAAGAAAGAGAAAGAAAAGGAAGGAAAGAAGGAATGAAAGAAAGGAAAGAAGGGGAAAAGAGAGAGAAAGAAAAGAAAAAGGAAGGAGAGAAGGAAGGAAAGAAGGGGAAAAGAGAGAAAGAAAAGAAAAGGAAGGAAAGAAGGAAGGAAAGAAAGAAAGGAAAGAAGGGGAAAAGAGAGAGAGAAAGAAAAGAAAAGGAAGGAGAGAAGGAAGGAAAGAAAGAAAGAAAAGAAAGGAGGGGAGAGGCCAGATGCCCTCGCAGAGGCCCCCGGGGGATGCAAGGGGGGCGCCGCTTCCCCTTCCCCTCCCCTCCCCGCGCCTTCTCTCCCCCCGGGGAGGGTCTCCCTCGCCCCCCGCCCGCCCTTTGTCCGCCGCCGCCACCGCTCACCTCCGCCGCCGGCCTCCCTCGGCCCCCGTTGCCAGGGCGACGCGCGCCGCCGCTGTCAATCACCCGCCCGCTCCGGCCCGCCCGCCCTCCCGCCGCCGTGGCAGCGTCCTCCCTGCGGACTACGGCTCCCGGCATGCCACGCGGCGCAGAGAGGGAGGGAGGGAGGGAGGGAGGCGGACGCCCCGCCCAGTCCCCGCCCCCCGCCCCGCCCCCTAACAGCTGTCGGCAGCCATGCGCGAAGATGACGGACGCGGTGGTGCTGGAGGGGCAGCTGAAGTGGCGGGAGGGGAAGAAGGTGCCCTGGAGGGGAGGGGGAGGGGAGGGAGGGGGGTGGGTGGGTGGGGGAGGAGACCTGGGACTCTGCTAACCCCCTCCCCTTGTCTCTCTGTCTTCCCCCTCCCCAGTGGAAGAGCCGGTGGCTGGTCCTGCGCAAGCCGTCTCCGGTGGCCGGTGAGTCCTCCCCCTCCCCGGGGCTTTCCTGGTGGCCTCCCATCCCCGCCACCCTCCTCTCTTGGGCCACCCCCGCAGGAGTGACACCCTGGGGGAGGGGGCCACGGGCTGCACCTGTTGGAACCCCCTATTTCCACCTGCCTGGGAGCAGGAGGGGGGGCGAGAGTCCGAGGGCAGGGGGGGGCACCCACACCACCACCTCCTCTTAGGGGGCTCCCGGGAGGTCGTGGGGACCCTCCCCTCCTTGGCTGGAGGGGCAGGGCTGTGGCTCAATGGGGTGGGATTCTTCCCCTAATTCACCTCCTCCCCCACAAGTGAGGGGAAGGGCAGTGGGGCAGGAGGGTGGGCAAGGGTTTGGCTTGGAGGGCAGGCGGGCACCCATGCAGTCCTGCACGGGGGGGGGACCCAGAAGGAGGGGGTGCCTGGTAGGTCTAGAGCTCCCCTCCCTGGGGATGTGGCTCAGAGGGGTGGGATTCTGCCCCTCAGCCGCTAGCCCCCCCCCTCCAAGTGAGACCCCAGGCAACATTGCGCTGGGGAGCTGGGCAGATACTGCCCCTGTTGGATGCCCCCTTTTCTGCCTGGGAGCAGGGGGGGGGACCCATGCAGTCCCTGCACCTGGGAGGGAGACACTGGGAAACCCAGGAGGGGGGGGGGAGGTCGTGGGGGCTGCACTACAGCTCCCCTCCCTACATGTGGCTCAATGAGGCGGGGATTCTGCCCCTGCGCTCACTCTGGCCACTTCCCTGGAAGATATGGGATCTCCTGCTTGAGCAGGGGGCTGGACTAGAAGACCTCGAAGGCCCCTTCCAGCTCTATTCTGATTGATTGATTGAAATTGTTTAGGGTCTCCTGCTTGAGCAGGGGGTTGGACTAGAAGACCTCCAAGGTCCCTTCCAACTCTATTCTGATTGATTGATTGATTGATTGATTGATTGGAATGGTTTACTGTCTCCTTCTTGAGCAGGGGGTTCGACTAGAAGACCTCCAAGGCCCCTTCCAACTCTATTCTGATTGATTGATTGAAATTGTTTAGGGTCTCCTGCTTGAGCAGGGGGCTGGACTAGAAGACCTCCAAGGTCACTTCCAGCTCTATTCTGATTGAACAAACTCTCTCCAGAAACATTCTGCCTCTCAGTTGGGGCTTATTTTAGGATGCTCTTTTCATTCATACCAAGTCTTTCGAATATAAAATTATAAGCATTGAATGTTAATCAATACTTGGTTGTTTCATTTCCTTCTTACAAGCTCAGTTATTCTGCTCAGTGGAGCAAAGGCGGAGGAGGCCAGGGGTTTTCATGCATATCCTAATAGTCCTTTTGTTTACGTGTAATCTCTCTCTCTTTCTTTGTCTCTCTCTCTCTCTCCTTTCTGTCTCTCTCTCTCTGTCTGTCTCTGTCTTTCTCCTCTCTCTCTCTCTCTTTGTCTCTCTCTTTCTCTTTGTCTCTCTCTCTCTCCTTTCTGTCTCTCTCTTTCTCTCTTTCTGTCTCTGTCTTTCTCCTCTTTCTCTCTGTCTCTCTCTCTTTTTGTCTCTCTCTCTCTCCTTTCTGTCTCTCTCTTTCTCTCTTTCTGTCTCTGTCTTTCTCCTCTCTCTGTGTGTCTCTGTCTCTTTCTCTCTCTGTGTCTCTCTTTCTGTGTGTGTGTCTCTCTCTCTGTCTCTCTCTTTCTGTCACTGTCTGTGTCTCTCTCTTTCTCTGTCTTTCTCCTTTCTGTCTCTCTCTTTCTCTCTTTCTGTCTCTGTCTTTCTCCTCTTTCTCTCTGTCTCTCTCTCTCTTTTTGTCTCTCTCCTTTCTGTCTCTCTCTTTCTCTCTTTCTGTCTCTGTCTTTCTCCTCTTTCTCTCTGTCTCTCTCTCTTTTTGTCTCTCTCTCTCTCCTTTCTGTCTCTCTCTTTCTCTCTTTCTGTCTCTGTCTTTCTCCTCTCTCTGTGTGTCTCTGTCTCTTTCTCTCTCTGTGTCTCTCTTTCTGTGTGTGTGTCTCTCTCTCTGTCTCTCTCTTTCTGTCACTGTCTGTGTCTCTCTCTTTCTCTGTCTTTCTCCTTTCTGTCTCTCTCTTTCTCTCTTTCTGTCTCTGTCTTTCTCCTCTTTCTCTCTGTCTCTCTCTCTCTTTTTGTCTCTCTCCTTTCTGTCTCTCTCTTTCTCTCTTTCTGTCTCTGTCTTTCTCCTCTTTCTCTCTGTCTCTCTCTCTTTTTGTCTCTCTCTCTCTCCTTTCTGTCTCTCTCTTTCTCTCTTTCTGTCTCTGTCTTTCTCCTCTCTCTGTGTGTCTCTGTCTCTTTCTCTCTCTGTGTCTCTCTTTCTCTGTGTGTGTCTCTCTCTCTGTCTCTCTCTTTCTGTCACTGTCTGTGTCTCTCTCTTTCTCTGTCTCTCTCTTTCTGTCTCTGACTTTCTCTCTTTCTGACTCTGTCTTTCTCCTCTCTCTGTGTGTCTCTTTCTCTGTGTGTTTGTCTCTCTCTCTGTGTCTCTCTCTTTCTGTCACTGTCTGTGTCTCTCTCTCTGTTTGTCTCTCTTTCTGTCTGTCTCTCTTCCTGTCACTGTCTCTGCCTCTGTCTGTCTCTCTTTCTGTCTCTCTCTTTGTCTCTGTCTCTCTCATCTTTCTCACTCTCTCTCTCTCTCTCTCTCTCTCTCTCTTTCTGTCTCTCACTCTCACTCTCTCTCTCTCTCCCCCAGACTGTTTGCTCCTCCTGGTGTACAAGGAACGGGCCGAGCGTCTCCGAGGGCTGAAGGAGAGGAGCAGCTTGACCTTGGAGGACATCTGCGGCTTGGACCCCGGGCTCTGCTACGAGGGGCTGACCCACACCCTGGCCATCATCTGCCTCACCCAGGTGGTGATGCTGGGCTTTGAGAGCAAGGAAACCATGCATGTCTGGGACGCGCACATCCGCTACAGTTTAGGAGAAGGTAAGGAAGGAAAGGGAAGGAAGGAAGGAAAAGGAAGGAGGGAAAGAAAAAAGAAGGAAGGAAAGAAGGAAAGGAAAGGAAAGAAGGAAAGGAAAGGGAAGGGAAGGGAAGGAAAAGGAAGGAAGGAAGGAAAGAAAAAAGGAAGGAAAGAAGGAAGGAAGGAAAGAAGGAAAGGAAAGGGAAGGGAAGGAAAAGGAAGGAGGGAAAGAAAAAAGAAGGAAGGAAAGAAGGAAGGAAGGAAGGAAATGAAAGGAAAGGAAAGAAGGGAAGGAAAAGGAAGGAAGGAAAGAAAAAAGAAGGAAAGAAAGAAGGAAGGAAGGGAAAAGGAAGGAAGGAAGGGAAAAAATAGCACTAGCACTTAGACTTATATACCGCTTCACAGGGCTTTCCAGCCCTCTCTAAGTGGTTTTCAGAGTCAGCCTCTGGCCCCCAACAATCTCGGTCCTCATTTTATCCACCTCAGAAGAACGGAAGACTGAGTCAACCTTGAGATGGTCAGGATCGAACTGCTGGCTGTGGGCAGAGTTAGCCTGCAAAACTGCATTCTAACCACTGGGAGGAAGGGAGGGAACAAAGGAAGGAAGGAAAGACGGATGGACTAGCAATAGCACATAGACTTGTATACCACTTCACAGTGCTTTTACAGCCCTCTCTAAGCGGTTTGCGGAGCCAGCCTCTTGCCTTCCCCCCCCCCCCCCCCAAACAATCCGGGTGCTCATTTCACTGACTTCGGAAGGACGGCTCAACCTTGAGCCAGTCAGGATCGAACTCCTGGCAATGGGCAGAGTTAGCCTGCAATACTGCCTTCTAACCACTCCACCACCACAATTCCCTCCCGATTAGAACGCTGCTGTTGGATGCAGTGATGCCACCTGACCCGAAGGGAAGTGGGCAGACTAAAAGTATTTCAATAAAAAGCTGAATTCTTTGGGCTTCTCCCTCCCACCCTCCAGTCCACCGGTTTCACGTCGTGGTAGCGCCTGGAACCACGCTGGAGAGCGGCCCGGCTACTCTTCACCTCTGCAACGACATACTCGTCTTGGTGAAGGACGTCCCGCCGGTCATCATGGGACAATGGAAGCTATCGGACCTCCGGCGCTATGGGGCCGTCCCTAACGGATTCGTTTTTGAAGGCGGCACCCGATGCGGTTTCTGTGAGTATTCCCCGTTCCAGGATATTTGTTTTTACTACAAAAATAACAATGATCTAGCAATAGCAATAGCAGTTAGACTTATATACCGCTTCATAGGGCTTTCAGCCTTCTCTAAGCGGTTTACAGAGTCAGCATATCGCCCCCAACAATCCAGGTCCTCATTTTACCCACCTCGGAAGGATGGAAGGCTGAGTCAACCCTGAGCCGGTGAGATTTGAACAGCCGAACTGCAGAACTAGCAGTCAGCTGAAGTGGCCTGCAGTGCTGCACTCTAACCACTGCTCCACCTCGGCTCCCTTGCGGGGTGGAGTCTGGGCAACTGAGTGTTTGTTTCTTTGTTTATTGGATTTATATACTTACTGGCTGGATGGCCTTCCCTGTCGCCAATCTGGAGGGTTTTTTTTTTCCAGCATATGCTCTTCCTTTCTTTCCTTAACATGTTTTCCAATAAAAAATACCATAATAAAATTGAACATATAGCTGACTGTTATCTGCAGTTCGGCGGTTCAAATCTCACCAGCTCAGGGTTGACTCAGCCTTCCGTCCTTCCGAGGTGGGTGAAATGAGGACCCAGATTGTTGTTGGGGGCAATATGCTGACTCTGTAAACCGCTTAGAGAGGGCTGAAAACCCTATGAAGCAGTATATAAGTCTAACTGCTATTGCTATTGCTATTATGGGGCTCATTAAAAAAGTGATGATGATTAAAAAAAACAATTAAAAATCTGCTTTAAAAAAAAAGAGAGGATGATGATGATGTGACAAAGCATAGAAATATTGGAGTAGATTCTTGAAATGAATATAGATGAAACCGGAAATTTTTCTTCTGGGTTTAATGGAAAAACACTTGGGGGGAAAAATTGGAACATGGATGCTCATATAGGTTGATGACAGCAAGATTACTTCATGTACAAAAATGGAAGGATTCCCACAATGGATGAACAGCTGCAAAAGCGGATGGGGGTTAGCAGAGAGGTTTAAATTTAGTGCTTTGATCAAAAAAAACAAACCACTCCACAATTTTGTTTCTCATTGGAAACCACTTCTGGGCTTTGTGCTTGAGATAGGGAAAAAAATATATGAATCTTTGATTCTGGGTTTTACCAATCAGGTAGATCTGTTGGTATAGAAATGACTAGTCTATAAGGTAAAGGTTTCCCCTCCTTGAACGTATGTGCTAGCTGTTCCCGACTCTAGGGGGCGGTGCTCATCTCCGTTTCAAAGCCGAAGAGCCAGCGCTGTCCGAAGACGTCTCCGTGGTCATGTGGCCGGCGTGACTCAACGCCGAAGGCGCATGGAATGCTGTTCCCTTCCCACCAAAGGTGGTTCCTGTTTTTCTACTTGCATTTTTTACGTGCTTTCCAACTGCTAGGTTGGCAGAAGATGGGACAAGTCACGGGAGCTCACTCCGTTAGGCGGCGTTAGGGATTCGAACCGCCGAACTGCCGACCTTTCTGATCGACAAGCTCAGCGTCTTAGCCACTGAGCCACCGCATCCCAAGTCTATACTGTTACGTAAAAGTAAAAAACGGTTGAGGTTTGATGTTGTTCTACTGAATAAATCTTTTTCTCTTCCTGTCTACATTTTTCCCTTCCCCCTCTCCTGCTCTTCCTATTATTTGCTTCTCGAATTTTTGCATTTTATATTATAAACTTATTAAAAAAAAGATCGATGTTTGAAAAATCAATCAATATCAATCAATCAATCAATCAATCAATAATACGCTGAATGCATAGCAAGTGTAAACCTTTTCGTCTTTTACAGGGGCTGGAGTCTTTTTCCTCTCTTGCACGGAAGGCGAAAAAATCAGCTTTCTCTTCGACTGTATCGTTCACGGCATCTGTCCGACCAAAGGCTTTCGGCGGGCGCTAGCAGGTTAAGATGGGGGGGGAACCCCACCCCTCACCCCCCAGGAATGGGATGATAAGCTGTTCTGGCTGAGGCTTCCCAAGAGCATGAAGCAAACTCCTGGCCCTGGGGGGAAAAAACCCTTTTATTAATTGGCGGTGAATTCTGCTCCTTCACATCCAGCGAAGTCTTTCAAGGGAGGATTTACGGTCACAGACCTCATCTGCCTTGGAGAGCTGCCAGGCTGAGATCTGCAGAACTTGGCCAGGAGTCTTGGAGAGTCACGAACCGATTAAGGGAACTAATGGTCTCCTGCAAACTCCACTCCCCTTTCGCTCCCCTTTTATCACCTCTGGGAGGGGCCATTCATCGTCCACCTGTGGCCTTACTCCCAAGTCAACCCCTGTTCTTTAGCTATGTTCCCTTCATCTGTGCATACGCACACTGGGAACAGGCTCCAGCTGTTCTTCTGCCTCTTCTGATCTCCGACTCCAAAGGCAGCTGAGAACTGTTGGAGAAGCCCTGGCCTGACGCGGAGCCTTCCCCAGACTCCAGGACTGGCCCCTATTCCTCCCCAACCTCCTTACTGTCTGAGTCCGCCACCAGCTCCGCTGGCAGCTGGCGGGCTACAACAGGCCTGCCAGGCTGTCCTTCGAATGTCCGTTAGAATTCATCTCAGCCTCTCTCGTTGATCTCTCCCTCTCTCTCTCTCTTCCTTCTCGAAGACCCCAGTGCGAATCCCGCCTGCACGGAAGAAAGGGTGGCCTACGAGGCTTCAAAGTTGGAGAAGCGCCTCAGCTTGCTCTCCCACAGCGGCTGCCACGGCAGCGGAGGTAACGTCTCTCCTAGCCCTTCCTCCTCCGTCCTAGCAAATTTCCTTTCCAGCTGAGCCAGGGAATCCGAAATCACTTGGACACTCTGGATCCTCCAGGGCCTGTGGGAGGGGGCGAGGAGAAGAAGGCTGTGCCTCAGATGCCAGGGTGCCCCCCCCCCTCGTCTGCTGCTTCCTGCACAGCCGGTGCCAAGTTCCAGGTCTTCTAACCCAGGCTTCCTTTAAAAAGCAAGAAGTGGGGTGACCAGGTTCGCTGCCTCCTGCATCTCAAAAAATAATAAGACCTCCCCGAAAATAAGGCCAAGCGCTCATTTCGGGCGTCAAAAGAAAATAAGATCCTGTCTTATTTTCGGGGAAACAGGATATGTTCCATTTTATTATGGTATTTTTATTGGAAAACATGTTAATGAAGGAAAGGAAGAGCATATGGATGGATGATGGATAGAGGTAAATAGATGAGATAGATAGATATGATAGATAGATAGATAGATAGATAGATAGATAGATAGATAGATAGATAGATAGATAGATAGATGATAGGTAGGTAGGTAGGTAGGTAGGTAGGTAGGTAGATAGATAGAGTAGATAGATAGATAGATAGATAGATAGATAGATAGATAGATAGATAGATAGATAGATAGATAGATAGATGATAGGTAGGTAGGTAGGTAGGTAGGTAGGTAGGTAGATAGATAGAGATAGATAGATAGATAGATAGATAGATAGATAGATAGATAGATAGATAGATAGATAGGTAGGTAGATACCCACCCTGTTTCCCTGAAAATAAGACCTCCCTGGATAATAAGCCCAATTGGGCTTTTGAGCTCATGCGCTAAAATAAGCCCTCCCCGAAAATATTGCAACACAGCAGCAGCCGTGAGGTGACCATGTTCACTACCTCTTGCACCTCAAAAATAATAAGACCTCCCCGAAAATAAGGCCAAGCACTGATTTCAGGGGTCAAAAGAAAATAAGACCCTGTCGTATTTTCGGGGAAACACGATATGTTTAATTTTATAGTGGTATTTTTATTGGAAAACATGTTAATGAAGGGAAGGAAGAGCATATGCTGAGAAAAAAAAAAACTCCAGACAGACAGAGAATAGAGGTAGAAGATAGAGATAGATGATGGATCGAGGTAAATAGAGGAGATAGAAAGAGAGAGAGGATAGATTATAGAAGTAAATAGATGTGATAGATAGATAGATGATAGATAGATAGATAGATAGATAGATAGATAGATAGATGATAGATAGATAGATATGATAGATAGATAGATAACCCTTTCCCCCCGAAAATAAGACCTCCCCAGATAATAAGCCCAATCGAGCTTTTGAGCACATGCACTAAAATAAGCCCTCCCCGAAAATATTGCAACACAGCAGCAGCCGTGAGGTGACCACGCTCGCCGCCTCCAGCACCTCCAGAATAATAAGGCCTCAGAAGCCCACTTCTGCCTAGGCGGCCTGGCTGATAACTGATGCTCCCCTGCCTGGCGAGGATTAGTGGCGTCCCTCTCTGATCCCAGACAGCTTCCACAGTTTAACCCTGTGTCCCTTCTTCCTTCAACCAGGGGATGACCGGAGCTTGTCCAGCGCGTCCTCGGACACCAGCCACTCCGATGCCAGCATTGGGAGCAGATTGACTCTCTGGCCCGAGCAGTCATCCGCCGGCACTTCCCAGGAGTCTCGTGGACCGGTGGCGGCGGCGGCGGCAGCAGCTGTGGAGAGGCTGCAGTCAGACGGAGCCCAGGGGGCCAGCAAGCCGCCCCCCAGTCTCCTGCGCTCCAGGCAGCTGCAAGAAATTGGCCGCCAGAGCTCCTCCGACAGCGGAATAGCGACCGGCAGCCACTCCTCTTATTCGGGAAGCTTCTCGTCCTACACGGGGAGCCTGGACATTTCTCATGGAGATGAGTTTGGGTCCCTACTGAGCCTCTCGCTCAGCTTCCCTTCCGACCGGAATGTTTGCAGTTGCAGGAGTCCCGGCTCGGAGTACCAGGCTCCCAGTTGGCTCCGGCACAACTACGATACGCCCCGAAGTTTGCTCGCGGCGTCTACAACGGGCATCTTCGCCGCTGGTCCAGACGCCGGACTGTCTAAGGCCCAGAGCTCCAAAGGGGACGGGAAACGGCCGGCCCTCCATCTGGAGAGAGAAGCCGCTAACAGGCCAAGCCAGGATAAGGACTCGCAGGGCGTCTCCCCATCGGGAAGCACCAAAGGCTCCATCCCGGAAACACAGTTCAGGCCACCGGTTCAGGGACAGGACTGGAGAGGGCCCGAGGTTGCTCCGTGCGTCTCCGGCGGTTCTTGCGAACTGTGCAGCTCTCCTTCCGAGACGAAAGCAGCTCTCTTCCCATCTTGCCCAGTCTGTGGTGGGATACAGGTAAAACCATAACCGGCAGCTCATCCTGATCTTGCTTTGAATCTGTGCATAACTGGGGTGTGTATTTGAACCCAAAGCTTTCTTACGCGTGATAAAAATGCCATTGCTATTCCGATTTCCAACATGGCTTTAAAGCGGGGGTTCCCATCCATAGACTTGTGGACCGGTACCTGTCAAAGGCATGCTAGAAACTGAGCTGCACAAACAAGCAAATCTCCATCTGCGGGATGCAGGCAGCATGTGAAACCACACCGCCGCCAGTGCGTGGAAAATCCTCTCTCCACAGAACCAGTCTCTGGTGCCTAAAACATTGGGGGTGCTGTTTTAGAGTATCTTTTACCCTCAATTTCATTGAGGGCCACATCAGGGTTGTGGTTGACCTTGGGGGACCAGGGTGGGTATGGCCAACTGTGTGGGTGTGGCCAGCCTACTCCTCAAACTGCTGGCATGTTAGCTCTTCGCACTGGGTAGATGGGGACTGCATGGGTGTGGCCAGCCTGCTCCTCAAACTGCTGGCATGTTAGCTCTTCGCACTGGGTAGATGGGGACTGCATGGGTGTGGCCAACCTGCTCCTCAAACTCTTGGCAGCTCTTTGCACTGGGCATGGCTGACTGCATGGGCGTGGCCATCCTGCTCGTCAAATTACTGGCATGTTAGCTCTTTGCACTGGGTAGACGGGACCGAAGTGATTTTTTCAATGCTGTTATAACTTGAAGGTCGCTAAGCGAATTGTTATAAGTCGAGGACTACCTGCATTTTAAGAGATCAATAGAAAGCAGTCAGTTTTAGTGCTCCTAGTTTTGAAAGAAGTGTATTTTAATACAACCTATTCTCTCTATGTGTGTGTTTGTGTGTTTTCAAAGGAGACATCAATTTTACCATCTCAAATGTTCGCACCCAATCTAGGTAAGAACCACGGATGGATTTGAATTTCCCACGCCATTCATGGCCGGAGAAAAAAAGTTCCCCATTCTAGTTCCGCTTGGTCACCCCTCCAGACGTATCCAGTTAAGTGAATGTCGTTTAAAAGTCAGTTGTCACCCTTGCAAGGTTGCCTACTCAAGAGGGCTAATCTTACCTTGATTGCAAAGTTGCACAAATTTTGTCGTTTCTCAAGGCGCAAAGAGAAAATACCTATTGTGAACTCCGCATAGGCATCAGGAAGGGCATCCGGCCAGTAAATGCTCACTCCACCCAGTGGCCTTGACCCCACCCTGAATTATGAGACTACAGGGTCATAAAAAGAAAAAGAAAACCACACTCACAGGAAATTTCATAATTTCTCAAGGCGCAAAGAGTACATAACTATTGTGAACTCCACATAGGTGTCAGGAAGGGCATCTGGCCAGTAAACTCTCCCTTCTAGTCAGTCGCCCTGACCCCACTCCAAATTAAGGGACTACAGGGGCATAAATAGAATAAAAACCCTGGAAATTTCCTAGTTTCTCTCTCAGGGCACGAAGAGAAAATGTCTACTGTGAACTCCACATAGGTGTCAGGAAGGGCATCCGGCCAGTAAATGCTCAGCTCCAGTCAATCGCCCTGACCCTACCTTGAATTAAGGAACTACAGGGACATAAAAAGAGAAAAAATCCCTAGAAATTTCCTAGTTTCTCTCTCAGGGCACGAAGAGAAAGTATCTACTGTGAACTCCATGTAGGTGTCAGGAAGGGCATTTGGCCAGTAAATGCTCAGCTCTGGTCAGTTGCCCCGATTTAAGAGACTACAGTGCTGTAAAAAAAGGGGGGGGGATACAAAGGAAATTTGGCTAGTCTGAAAATACATTCTCTTCCCCCTCCCTCCCACACCTTTACCCTCGTAGATCCTGGGGAGGGTCCCGTGTGAGACATAATCCGGCCCACATTCCTTCTGCGGCCTTGACGCTTCCTCTCGCTTCCAAGGTCATCCCCACAGGCTTCGTCTTCTGTTTCTTCCCGCAGAGCCGTCACTTTCGGAGCAACTGCATGGCGAAATGGCAACTTACGTGAATATCCCCACGAGCCCGACAGCAAAGAAGCAACTCCATTACATGGAGGTGGAGCTTCCGGAGCCCAGCGGGAGCGTTCGAGGTGAGGATCTCCGAAAATGGCCCAGCGGGGAAGAGTGTATGTTTTTTTGTGACGTTCTGAGCTACGCTAAGAATTGCAGTAAGCTTTTGGAATATAAAGGAAGGCGAACTTATGCCATTTCAGACGGCTGGTTATCCAGTCTGTTCTTAAAGAGTTCCAGTGTTGGAGAAGGAAGGAAGGAAAGGAAGGAAGGAAGGAAGGAAGGAAGGAAGGAAGGAAGGAAGGAAGGAAGGAAGGAAGGAAGGAAGGAAAGAAAGATAGCAGAATATCAGAGTTGGAAGGGACCTTGAAGGTCTTCTAGTCCAACCCCTGCTCAAACAGGAGAACCTAGATCATTTCAGACAGGTGGTGGTCCATTCTCTTTTTAAAAACTTGCAGTGATGGAGAAGGGAGGGAGGGAGGGAGGAAGGAAGGATAGCAGAAAAATAGAGTTTTAGTACATTGTAACTTTGAACGGTCACTAAATGGAATGTCGTAAGTCAAGGACTGCCTATGTTTGCTCTCCGAAGCTTCTAGAGATCCAGATTAAGGTTGCGGTGCGGGGGGCGGTGTTTTCCCCCTTATCGGTCCTTCGTGCAAAACCGAGATTTCCGCTCCTCGGGTGTGGGCTACGCAGTGTGGCCAACGCAATATGCTTTTACACCCAGGTGGCGACGCCACAAAATATGCCCAGATTGACATCACCGCCACGGAGACGGCCCATAAGGTGGGCACCCAGCACGCCTACTTTCGAGAGGAGCGTCTGCAGGAGCTCGAGCAGCAGCAGAAGAAAGATGGCGTCCCGCCCGGTTCTTTGTAAAGGGGCAGAGATTCGCCAACCGCCCACCTGCCCACACCCTCCTAAATGCCATCCCTGCGCTCAGGTCTGGTCCAGATTCATTCCAATGGACTCACTTTCCAGCGGGAAAACCGGCTAGCACGGGTGACATGTGTGCCAGAAGTGGGTTGCTCCCGGTTCGCCCGAACCGGTAGCGGTAATCTGGCCTGGGTCGCACAACCAGCAGTGACTCAGGCTGGCTACGCCCCAGAACCGGTTCCCCGATCTCCGTTGCAGTTGCTGGCATCTTATTCATTGGTCTTTGTGCGTGCGCACAACCGTTAACAGCGAACGGCGCATGCGCAAGCAATACATGCAGCGAACCGGTACCAAAACTACTCGTTGCAAACGTGGCACAATGTCTGTGGAGATTCTCCGTCATCCAAGTCGTGGTTTGTCCCAAACGGGCTTTTTCAAGAGGCAACTGGACTTTCTTTGAAGATGTTTCGCTTCTCATCCCAGAAGCTTCTTCTGCTCCGACTGGATGGTGGGGAATAGGTTTATACTCCTTGCAGACCGCTGGTCATTTGCATCCTTTCAGAGAAATCCTTGAGGCCTCTTGGAACTTTGTCTGGGTCCTCGGGGGGCCTTTTTTGAAGAAGCAACTGGACTTTCTGGTTTTTCTTTGAAGGCGTTTCGCTTCCCATCTAAGAAGCTTCTTACGCTCCGACTGTTGGTCATTTGCATTCTTTTTAGAGGGTCGTTGAAGCCACTTGAAGCTTCGTCTATGATTTTTCTCGGAAGACGTTTCGCTTCTCATCCAAGAAGCTTCTTCAGCTGTGAGCGGGAGGTGGGGAATGGAAGGATTTATACTCCTTGCAGGCATTTGGTCATTTGCATCCTTTTTAGAGGGTCGTTGAGGCCACTTGGAGGTTTGTCTGTGTCGAAAGTATCATCTGAGTAGTGCAAACAGGCGTGGGGCCTTGTTGGAAATGCCGAAAGGACTGGGTTGTGGACTGGAGATAGAGGATGTCGTCTAGAGCCAAGGTGGCGCAGTGGTTAAATGCAGCACTGCAGGCTACTGCTAGATCAGCAGTTCAGCGGTTCAAATCTCACCGGCTCAGGGTTGACTCAGCCTTCCATCCTTCCGAGGTGGGTAAAATGAGGACCCAGATTGTTGGGGGCAATATGCTGACTCTCTGTAAACCGCTTAGAGAGGCCTGAAAGGCCTATGAAGCGGTATATAAGTCCACTGCTATTGTATCCCTCCTCCTCTGTTGAGCGAGGGCCGTTCAGTTTTGACACGGATGGCCTGGACCCCTACTTCCAAACCAGCAGTCCTCTCTGTCCCAAAAAATGTGGATTGTGGCCCACGAGGCATTAGATACCAAAAAAATGGTGAAATCGAGGCATTTCATTTCGAGTCCAAGAAAAGTAACTGGAACGAAACATGCAAGAAACAGAAGTACTGTACAGTGTACGAGTTATCAGGTTGCTTTTGTTAAGAGCCAAAATGGCGTGGATTGTTAGTATTGTTAATATTATTATGATTATTATTATTATTAATTTTTCAAAAAGCCGAAGGACACATCTGCGTGGTTAGGAATGGCCCGTAGGACGAGGAGCGAGCAGCATGAAACAAACCGCCTTTTTAATTTTGCCTTTTTGTGTTACTGTGCACTTCTGGAATTGCAGGCGTGTCCTTCCTCGTGTAGAAAGTGGGGGCCTCCAAACTTGGCAACTTTAAGACCTGTGGACTTCAACTCCATGCTGGCTGAGGAATTATGTGGGATGGGGGGATGGGGTGGAAGTCCACAAGTCTTAAAATGGCTGTTCTGACCGAGGCTTTCCCCAAAAGTACGAAGCAGAGTCCTGGTCCCGACAAAACCCCTTTTATTAAGCGAATGTGAATTCCTCCCATTCACCTTCAGCCAAGGCCTGGCAAACAGTCTTTCAAAGGAATATTTATGACCACAGACCTTATCTAGCTTGGAATGCTGCCATGGAAATATTTTCCCAAATGAGGTGCTGTGCAAGGAAAGGCTGGGCACGGAGTCTCTGAGATTCACGGACAGATCTTCTCACTCCTGAAACAAACAAACGAATGAACGAATTGTTTCCTGCAAAAGCCCATCCCCTTTCGCTCCTCTTTTATGTCCCATGGGAGGGGCCTTTCACTGTCCACCAGTGGCTTTACTCCCAAGTCGGCCCTGATTTCTGAGCTGTTCTTTTGTTCCGGCAGCTCTGTGCATGTGCACACTGGGAACAGGCTCCAGCTGTTCTTCTTCCTCACTGATGTCTGACTCTGAAGGCAGCTGATAGCTGGCATACGGCTCTGTCCCCCTCTCTGCCTCCGACACAGAGCCCTCATCAGAGCCTTCCCCAGACTCCAGGACTGGCCCATCTTCCTCCCCAACCTCCTCACTGTCCGAATATGCTGCCAGCTCCACTGACCGTAGGCAGGCCACAACAATTACCACGTTTGGAGACCCCTGTTGTAGAGTAACTGGCGTTCCAGTAGACTTTTAGGAAGTGGGTGGCATTTGTGGATTCTGCATTCCATGGTCAGGAAGGTGGAGAGAACTGTTTCCTCTCTTTTTGCTTGGATCAAAGGTTCCTTGTGGTCAGGAACAGGCCTCCCCAATTGCACCCCCAGCCAAACTGGTTTTTATTATTTACTAGCTGCTAACCCGGTGTTGCCCGGGTGTTTATTTATCCCGGTCCTCTATTAGACACGAATGGCGGTGTCAAGTGGCAACCTAAGTGCAGAATGGGCTTTCTCCTCTCCTTCCACGAACGCCGTAGCATTTTCTGAAGAGGCGATGGCAACAGCAACTCCTCCCTGCGCCCTGATTTTGGCAACAATTAAATTAGTTAAGAATGTTTTCCCCGTGACCCCCCCAGGAGCGTAATTTCTAAGGTAACCAGAGGGAGCCCCCTTGTGGAGTACTGTGAAGCCGTTACCATGGCAACTCCACTGGGCTGTACAGTAGAAGCCATTTTAAGGCGGTCCAGTAGAAGTCATTTTATGGCACAACAGGCTGTATCTTAACGGAACACACACACCCAGAGGGGTGTTACCCCCACAGTATTTGTTTCCAGAGTGTAAAGTCAGTTTGTACCAAGTTTGGTTGAAATTGCTCCAGGCGTTCCAGAGTTATGCTGGAACAAACACACACACACACACACATGCACACACACGCACACACCAGAGCCATTTATATATAGATAGTTTATTATTTAGCTGTATTTAGCTGTTCTTCCAGGCTTTCCCAGTGTCCATAATGACGGTTGCAATTATTACTATTTTATAGCTACATACATTGATCTCCATGACCAACACATTTAGGGGTGACTACAAGGCATAAAGGGACGCAGGGGCTCAGTGGCTAAGACGTTGAGCTATTGATCAGAAAGGCCGGCAGTTCGGCGGTTCGAAACGCCGCGAAACTGAGTGAGCTCCCGTTGCTTGTCCCAGTTTCAGCCAACCTAGTTTGAAAGCATATAAAAATGCTGGCTGGCCCCGCCCATCTATTCTATGCCTCCCAAGTCCCAGCTGATCAGCCGGGTCTTCTTTTGTTGCCCTGCACAGGAGAATGGAGCTGGAGAACATGTTAGTGGGGTGGAAATGGAGATTTTGCAGTATGCTTACCCCAGGAGTACAGAGGGAATAGGGATTTTGCAGTATCCTTCCCCTGGAGTGGGGAGGGAAGGCGGATTTTGCAGTATCCTTCCCCTGGAGTGGTGAAGGAATGGGGATTTTACAGTATCCTTCCCCTGGAGTGGGGAGGGAAGGCGGATTTTGCAGTATCCTTCCCCTGGAGTGGTGAAGGAATGGGGATTTTACAGTATCCTTCCCCTGGAGTGGGGAGGGAATGGGGATTTGCAGGATCCTTCTCCTGCCATGCCCACCAAGCCACGCCACGCCCACACAGAACCGGTAGCAAAAAAAATTGAATCCCACCACTGGTTACAATATGGAACTTAACAACCAAAACGGTGAAGATTGATAGATTTTAGTTCATTGAGTTGCTTGGAGGGTTTTGATCCTCTCATTTTTTTCCCCCAACCTGTTCCATTTCCCAGATTTTTTGGTGCGCCATCTCATTTCCTTTGCAGCAAAGGCCTGATTTCCTTTTGGGCCCAGCAGAGCCCCAGCCACGACAGGAGGTTCGGTCCATTCTCTGCCCCGATTGAAACGGGGCTTCTCCGCCCCCCCTCCTCCCTCTTCCTTACTTTACTTGATCGTTGCAGGTAATTCTGACTCTGGTCCGGCATTAGAGAAACAGTCTCACGTTTCTAAGCAAATAAACGTGCAGAATTAGGTGCCTCTTGAAATGTGGGCTTGATTTGCATCACCGAAGTGTCCTTCAAGTGCTGGAATAAAAAGGAAAAATAGTGATTATCGTGTGTTTCAGTGACGTGTGTGTGTGTCTTTCTGTGTGCAACTCTCCATGGCCAACTCTCCATGGCCAAATCACCACGGTCAACACACCACGGCCAACACACCACGCTAACTCTCCATGGCCAGATCACCATGGCCAATTCTCCACGGTCAACACACCATGGCCAACTCTCCATGGCCAATTCTCCACGGCCAACACACCATTGCCAACTCTCCACGGCCAACACACCATGGCCAACTCTCCACAGCCAACTCTCCACGGCCAACACACCATGGCCAACTCTCCATGGCCAATTCTCCACGGCCAACACACCATTGCCAACTCTCCACGGCCAACACACCATGGCCAACTCTCCACAGCCAACTCTCCACGGCCAACACACCATGGCCAACTCTCCATGGCCAACACACTATGGCCAACTCTCCATGGCCAGATCACCATGGCCAACTCTCCACGGCCAACACACCATTGCCAACTCTCCACAGCCAACTCTCCACGGCCAACACACCATGGCCAACTCTCCATGGCCAACTCTCCATGACCAATCCTCCATGGCCAACATATCATTGCCAACTCTCCACGGCCAACACACCATGGCCAACTCTCCATGGCCAATTCTCCACGGCCAACACACCATGGCCAACTCTCCACAGCCAACTCTCCATGGCCAACACACCATGGCCAACTCTCCATGGCCAACACACTATGGCCAACTCTCCATGGCCAGATCACCATGGCCAACTCTCCACGGCCAACACACCATTGCCAACTCTCCACAGCCAACTCTCCACGGCCAACACACCATGGCCAACTCTCCATGGCCAACTCTCCATGACCAATCCTCCATGGCCAACATATCATTGCCAACTCTCCACGGCCAACACACCATGGCCAACTCTCCACAGCCAACTCTCCATGGCCAATTCCGCTCTGGGTCTTTAGTAGGCCACTGTTCCTGCTCGTCCTGAAAGCATCTCAGGAAGCCCCTAGCACCCCCTTCTCAATCCCACCCCTCTCCCCCAATTCCCAGGGTTATCGTTGAAGGTTTCAAGAGCGGCCCCTGAGCAGAAAAGCCTTGTCTAAAGCTGCAGGAAAAGAGAAAGAAAGCGAGCAGTTTAGCCGATAGTGAAGATCACAAGTGCAAAGGAGACGGGGGAAATGCAGGCCTGTTATTTTAGGGAAGGGGAAGTCAAGTCCCCCCTCCTCTTTCGCCGTGCCCAGTCGTACTAGAGGGGTTGTCTCAAATAACAGGAGTGGAAACTTTTTAATGAGTCCCCGGTTTGGATGACAAGTGACCTTTGAATACGAGATGGTTTTTTATTTCAGGACAGGCCTGGTGCCATTCCCTTCTCTCCTGCTCATTCAATTCAGGTCACCCAGAGATTAATGAAAAAAGCGCCCCCCCCTCCCTCGGACACTTGGAGCAGCCTTCCTGAGCTGGGCAGTGCAGCTCCTACCTGGGAGACGGCGAGGGCTTAAAATTCAGGGGCAGATTTGGCTTATCCTGCAGAGGGAAGGGGGCGACGGGTTGCCAGACGAACCATCCTCCACTTGAACGGGTGATACAAATTGGGCCGATGCGTGGGAAAAGCCAAAACTCACTAAAGTTCACGGAACTCCCAAGGTAAAGTGAGGTAAAGGGGTAGAGAGGATCTGCGCAGGGGATCTGAGCGTACTAGGGTGATTTCAGAGGTGGTATTCAGCCGGTTTTGATCGGTTGTGGAGAACCGGTAGCGGAAATTTTGAGTAGTTCGGAAAAACCAGCAAATAGGCTGGCCCCGCCCCCGCTGCCACCCAGCCTCCCAGCTGATCTTCTTTTGTTGACCTGAACTAGAGAACGGAGCTGGAAAGCAGGTTAGTGGACCACACCACAGAAACCTATAATCTGAGGTGGTATTCAGCCAGTTCTGACCAGTTCTCGCAAACCAGTAGCAGAAATTTTGAGTAATTCGGAAAGCTGGCTGGCCCCGCCCCCCATGTATTCTCTGTCTCCCGAGTCCCAGATGATCGGCTGGGTCTTCTTCTGTTGCCCTGCACAGGACAATGGAGCAGGTTAGTGGGGTGGGGAGGGAATGGGAATTTTGCAGTATCCTTCCCCTGCCATGCCCACCAAGCCACACCCACCAAGCCACACCCACCAAGCCACACCCACAGCACCAGTAGTAAAAAAAAATTGAATCCCACCACTGGGTGATTTCAGCCGGAAGAGGAGCCAGGAGTGTGATACAGCTGCAAGAAACACCCCATTTTTGACAGCATCTGCAGAAGTTCAAATCCCCGTAATCCCCAGTCTAGCCACTGCCTCTTCCGGGAAACTGGAATTTCAAGAAGGAGGAAGTCCCCGGGGTGTGTGTGTGTTCGACTTGAGAAGATCGACAGAAAGCAGGAGGACTGCACCGGGTGTGGCTCAGTACTTTGGTTCATGGAGCTCAAGGGCACAGTAGCAATAGCAATAGCAATAGCAGTAGACTTATATACCGCTTCATAGGCCTTTCAGGCCTCTCTAAGCGGTTTACAGAGAGTCAGCATATTGCCCCCAACAATCTGGGTCCTCATTTTACCCACCTCGGAAGGATGGAAGGCTGAGTCAACCCTGAGCCGGTGAGATTTGAACCGCTGACCTGCTGATCTAGCAGTAGCCTGCAGTGCTGCATTTAACCACTGCGCCACCTTGGCTCTTGTAGCCTCCCAAGCCATTCTCCCCATTCCCTTTTTTTAAAGGGGGAAATATAATTTTGTTAAGTTAGTGGCCCAATCTTTGGTCTTTTAACGACTGGTATAGAAACTGTTACTCCGTTTCCTGCTTCTTTATGGAGCAAAGAATTAAACCCAGGTAGTTCTCAACGCGGTGGCTGAGTGGTTAAGACACTGAGCTTGTCGATCAGAAAGGTTGGCAGCGGTTCGAATCCCTAGCGCCGCGTAACGGAGTGAGCTTCCAGCTTCTGCCAACCTAGCAGTTCGAAAGCACCGTAAAAAATGCAAGTAGAAAAATAGGAACCACCTTTGGTGGGAAGGGAGCAGCGTTCCGTGCGCCTTTGGCGTTGAGTCATGCCGGCCACATGACCACGGAGACGTCTTCGGAGAGCGCTGGCTCTTCGGCTTTGAAACGGAGATGAGCACCGCCCCCTAGAGTCAGGAACGACTAGCACATATGTGCAAGGGGAACCTTTACCTAGTCCTCGTCTTTTGGCTGCAGCTGAGCCCCAGATTTATGTTGCTGAGTGAGACATGGGTTCAGCGAGCTCTGCCCCAGGTCACGACTTTTTTTCGCCACTGTTGTTAAGCGACCCGCTGTCCTTGTTAAGTTAGTGTCACACGGCAGCGAAGCTAATCTGGTTGATTTGGCTTGTTAGAAGTTCACCAAAGCGGAATCACTTGACACCCACACCCCGGGACATTGCAACCGTCGTAAATATGCGTCAGTTGGCAAAGCATCTGAATTTGGATTATCATCGCGTGATCACGGGGATGCTGCCAAGGTCAGTCGTAAGTCTCTTTTTTTTTCAGGGCAGTTGTAACTTTGAACGGTGTAAGTCCAGGACTGCCTCCACTAGAGCTGTGGCTCATGATGGCTTCCCAGTTGGCTCCGAGAGATCAGGTGGGTTTTGTAGCCCACCAGTGTCCAGCAGAGCTGGCAGCTGAGTCAGACAGT